>NC_133618.1:558702508-558852508 GCF_048593235.1 Sminthopsis crassicaudata | reverse complement strand
AGAGATTTTAATGCAGTTCTTCTTGAATCTAAAACCTTTTCTCTATCTACCATGTAATGACCAAGAGAGAGATAGAAAGAGATGTACATATATTTTTGCATATATAAAGATGTACATACATGCACATAGATCTATATCTATATACATTTATATACACATATATGTATATTATAACATATGTATATATTTTCCTTCCTCCAACATTCAATGTCACTTGAATCTCAACATTTTGTTGCTTATATGATGCCGAAATATTATCAGTTATTTCATAATTATAATAAATGTATTTCTTAATCTTAATTTCATCAGACTTCCTTTTAGTTTATTGAACAGTAAGATATTTTCCACAACCATCTTTAAGCTGTAGAGAATCAGTATTGACATAAATGAAATAAATATTTTGTTTTTTACTGAGGAAGGAAATATTATAATTTTTGACAATGATAGAGAAGGATCCTTCCTAGTTTTTGCTTGTTGGTTTACCACAAGCCCTGACTTCTTTGTAGCTTTCTTTTCAAATATATTTAAGCCACTTTGTTCTCTAATAAGAAAGTTCTGGGGAAAAATATTTCTGGAAAAATAATGATCATTTTAAGTTAATACTTAGCATGATGATTCATCACAAAAACATTGTAATTGAATTGAGCATAATTGTAATTATGAAAACTTCTCCATGACTAAATGTCTCCTATAA
The DNA here is from genome assembly GCF_048593235.1 of Sminthopsis crassicaudata. Taxonomy (NCBI): domain Eukaryota; kingdom Metazoa; phylum Chordata; class Mammalia; order Dasyuromorphia; family Dasyuridae; genus Sminthopsis; species Sminthopsis crassicaudata. The sequence continues at coordinate 558,851,814 of NC_133618.1, read as the reverse complement.
TTAGTAAAACCTATAGAAAAAAGTAAAGCAAGGAATGTCATTATATCTGAAGAGCCTGGAATTTATTGCTTTCCAGCCAATTTTTGTTTTGTTTTGTTTGGATTGTCTTTTGTTTTTGCTGAAGCAATTGGGATTAAGTGACTTGCCCAGGGTCACACAGCTAGGAAGTGTTAAGTGTCTGAGGCCATAACTGAACTCAGGCCTGACTTTAGGGCTGGTGCTCTATCCACTGTACCATCTAGTTGCCCTCAGCTAATTCTTTTTTTCTAGAAAAAAAAAGTATTCTAGAACATGAAGGGACCTTAAAAATCATCTAATGCTGTCTTCTCATTTTACAAATAAGGAAACAAGCCCTGAAAGTTTAAATAAAATAAAAGCTCCTTGAAGACAGGGACTTTTATTTTGTTTTGTTTTGTTTTTATCCCTAGCACCTAATGCAGTGCTTTGCACACATTGAAAGCATTCAACAAATATTTAATGAAATTCATATGACAGAGTCAACTTTTGAACTCAGATCTTTTGAGTTCTTTCTACCCCACATTTTTTCATAAAATATAATTATACTCAGCTTTTTGACAAGATGGTCACAAATTTCCAAAAGTAATTTAGGAAAGCAAATCATCTTAAATCTCCTACTTACCCAGCATTAACTATGTGGTAGCAACCAAATCAGAATAATATTTTTTGAGGAAGATTCATAAGCCTTCTATAATAGAAACGACATTGTTAAACATAGGCTAAAAAGAAAAGGTCAATCTCTGTGTTATGTCTACTAGTTAATAACATTTCTTAGGAACCTTCACAAGATCATATTTTTTATGAGTAGTAGGTTACTACTACTAATGGTTACATCAGTAACCATTACTAATGGTAATTACAAGTAGGAGAAACATTCTGGGAAGATGGCAAAGCAGGTCAGAAAGTTCCAATTTCTCCAGATTTCTCCAAGAAACAGATCAAATTTACACCTCAGGGCAAACATAGTCAGAAGGGGAACAAAAAGAAGACTTGGAACAGAACCACTCTCCTCCTGGGTAATCCAAGAAGACCTGAATAAAGACCACAAGACTAGGTTCAACCAGTGTGAAGTACAAACACCTCCAGTCTAGCTACACAGAAATAGCAAGTGGGAAACCTTGGGACTAAATGGATTTGATTGGATTGGAACCACAGGAATTTTCAATAGCAAGTGGGAAACCTTGGGACTAAATGGATTTGATTGGATTGGAACCACAGGAATTTTCACCTCCCAGACATGGGAGGAGTTGAGATCTAAGTCTAGGAAGACCCAGGGAGGCTTTGCTGATTAGGAATACTAGGCCCAGCCTTACTTCAGAGACATGACCCTGGATGAGAAGGAACCAACACACCTGATGACAGCAGAAGCTGTAGGACAGAGATGTTGCTAGGTGTGAGTACTTGTAGGAAAGTGGAGCTTTTGGTTTAGGGTTTCAAGTCAGAGGGGAGAGCCAAAGTGAATCCAGAGGCACCATCCCCCCACCTCATGATTAGAGGTGCTTACACTAATACTTTTTATTTTTTTAAAAATTGAACAGGAAAAGAAGAAATAACCCAACCATAGAAACGTATTATGGAAATAGGGAAGACAGAGGTTCATCTTCAGAGGAGTACAGTGAAATAAAAAAAAAGGCTCTTCCACTTTGAAGAGTAACATTAAATGACCTGCCCAGAGAAAATTTATGGAAGAACTCAAAAAATAAAGTATAAAATTCAAGTGAGAGAGATTGAAGAAAAAATAAAAAATAAAAATAAAAACTATCCAAGAAAAACAAGATTATGAAAAAAAATTAATGAACTAAAATAGGAAATAAAGTCTTAAATAAGAAAATAAGTTTTTGAAAATTAGAATAGAGACTGAGAAATAACAAAACAAAATAAAAAAAAATAGAAAAGTGTTAAATATAAGAAAAACAACATATATGGAGAACAGATAAAGAAGAGAAAAATATAAGAATAATTGGACTACTTGAAAACTGTGACCAAATAACAATTTTGACACAACAATGCAAGAAATAATCCAAGAAAATTATCCTGGAGTGAAAGAACATGAATAGAAATTAGATTGATTACCACCTCAAAGATATCTTTTTATGGAAAACACATAAGAATATTACTGCCAAATTTCCAAAACTCCATATCAAAGAGAAAATTTTGTAAGAAATAAAACAAAACAAAACAAACAAACAAAAAATTCAAGTATACTGGAGCTACAATGACAATTGTACAGAACTTATCAGTATCCACAATAAAATATCTACCAGCAATCAAAATAACTAGGTCTCAAACCTCAGAACTTGTTTTGGAGTGACAGAAACCAAAAATATTTGGAGTGTAACAAATTTCCAGCAGAAGATATTTTGAAAGAACTTCAGAACACAACTACAGAAGGCAAATAGTAAGTCCCTGGACACCAGCATAATGTGGTATTTGGCCATGCCCACTCAGTACAGGAAGGAAGCCAGTAGAACCAGAACGAGGACAGCATAAAGTGCTGTTGCCTGTAGAGGAGGCTTGGGACAATCTCCCCTTTGCTCTGAGAGCAGATCTCAGGCTTCAAAAATTAGCAAAAAAGCAAAAAGAGTTCTGATCCTGCAAAGTTTTTATGGAAATAGGGAAGAACACATCTCAAATCCTGAGGCAAAACTAAAAGCAAAATATCTCTAGATGAAACCTCAAAGGGTGATATGAATTGGTCTCCATTTCATGAGGCTCTTTTAAAGAATTCAACAAGAATCCTTGAGGAAAGTTAGAAGGAAAATAGGGAAAGGAAATGAGAGCTTTTCAAGAGATTTTGAAAAGGAAAAACAGAAATTCTCTAAAGAAAACTCCTTAAAAAATAGATTTGGTGAAACGGAGAAAGAAAACAACAGAAGAGTTGTCTTCAAGAATTTGTGAAGTGAGAGTAGTTAGGTGGTGAAGTGGATAGAGCAGCAGCCCTGAACTCAGGAAAACCTGAGTTCATATTTGGTCTCTGACATTAACACTACCTAGCTATGTGACCCTAGGCAAGTCACTTAACCCCAATTGCCTCAGGAAAAAAAAAAATTAAAAAAAAATTTGTGAAGTGGGAAAAAAAATCCAATAAATAGAACAACTTATTTGAAAGTTTAATTGGCCAAATGCAAAAGGAGATTAAAAAAAAAAAGCTAATTGAAGAAAATAATTCACTGGAAATTAGAATTGAACAAATGGAAGTATATAACTCAGTGAGACATCAAAAATTAGTCAAACAAATCCAAAAAAAAAAAAAGAAAAAATAGAAGAAAATGTAAAATATGTCATCAGAATAACAGAACTGGAAAATAGGTCCAGGAGAGAAATCTAAGCATTATTTGACATGAAAACCATGATTCAAAAAAAAAAAAAAAAAAAAAAGAGCTGAGACAACTATCTTCAGAGAAATCATCAAGGAAAACTACCCTGATGTCATAAAACCAGAGGGCAAAATAGCCATTGAAAGAATCCATTGAATATTTCCTGAAAGCATCCCAAAATGAAAAATCCAAGGAACATCATAGCTAAATTTCAGAATTATCATATCAAGGAGAAAATATTGCAAGCACTCAGAAAGAAACAATTCAGATACTGAGAAGTCACAATCAGGATTACCTAGGACCTAGCAGTTTCTACTTCAAAGGAACATGGGGCAAAGGAGTTTGAACTGCATGCAAGAATCAATTATCCAGCCAAATTAAGCAGTATCTTTCAGGGGGGAAAAATATGGACATTCAAAGAAATAGGTGAATTTAATTTATTATTGATAAAAAGACCAGAGCTGAATAGAAAATTTGATCTTCAGATATGGAATTCAAAAGAAGCATAAAAAGATTTAAAAAAAAAAAAAGGGAAAAACCCTATGTTTTTTAAAGATTAAAAAGATAACATCTCCATATGTAAAGATGATATGTTTAATCCTAGAGAGACTGTAGGCATAATTTGACTTTACTATGATGATATAAAAAAGAAACTAGGTGTGGAAAAAGAATTTTACTGGGAGAAGAGGAAAGGGGAAATTAAATGAGGTAAATTATATCATATGAAGAGCCAAACAAGACCTGCTACAATTGAAGGAAAGAAGGGAAGAGATGAGCATTGTGTGAACTTTAATCTTATCAGATTTGGATGTCAAACATAGTTAGTTTGAAAGAAAAAGTTGTCTCACCCTATAGGGAAGTAGGAGGGGAAAAGGGAAAGGAAAGGGAATAACTAATAGAAAAGAGAACATAAATGGAAGGGGAAAGTGATAAGAAAGGGTGAGGGGCTGTAAAAGAGGAGGGATGTTTGAAGGGAAAAATTGGTCAGAAGCAAAACACTGGGAAGGAGGAAAAGGGGAAAATGAAAGAGAAAAGTATAACTTTGGGAAAATAAAATGCCTGGAAATGCATAGTAATTTTAACTGTGAATGTGAACAGGATAAACTCTCCCCAAAGAAGCAGAAATAGATAGCAAATTAGATTTAAAAACAGGATACTACAATATATCATTTACAAGGAACACATTTAAAGCAGAGAGATATACACAGAGTAAAGGTAAAAGGCTGAAGCAAAATCTAATATGCTTTAGCTGAAGTAAAAAAAAAAAAAAAGGCAAAAGCAAAAATAGATCTAATTAAAAGAGATAAAGAAGAAAACTACATTTTGCTGAAGAATCCCATAGATAAAGGAAATAATACCAATATGAAACATATATTCACCAGTAATACAATATCCAAATTCCTAGAAGAGAAGTTAAGAGAGCTGCAAGAAGAAAAAGACAGCAAAATTATACTAGTGAGGGAATCTCAACCTTGTTCTATCAGAACTAGATAAATCAAACTACAAATAAGTAAGAAAGAAGTCAAGCAAGTAAACAGAATTTTAGAAAAGTTAGGTATGATAGACCTATGGAGAAAATTGGATGGGGATAGAAAGGAATATTTTTTTTTTCTTGCCAGTACATAGAACCTACACAAGAATTGACCATGTATCAGTGCACCAAAATCTCAAAATCAAAGACAGAGAGACAGAAATAATAAATGCATCTTTTTCAGAGCATGATGCAATAAAAATTACATGTAACAAATGGCCAGGGAAAAATAGACCAAAAATTAATTGGAAACTAAATCAAATCCTAAAGAATGAGTGGGTGAAACAATAAATCATAGACACAATTGATGATTCATTCCATCCAAGAGAATGACAAAAATTGGACAATATAACAAAATTTATGGGATACAGTCAAGGGAACTTTTATATCTCTGGATGCTTACTTGCACAAAATAGAGAAAGAGAAAATCAATAAATTGGAAATGCAGCTAAAAAAGCTTGAAAAAGAACAAATTAAAAACCCCTAATTAAATACCAGATTTGAAATTCTAAAATAAAAGGGGAGATTAATAAAATTGAAAGTAAAAAAAATGAACTAATAAACAAAACTAAGGGTTGGTTTTATAAAAAAAAAAAAATTTAAAAAAATACTTATATCTTTTTTTTTTTTTTGCTGAAGCAATTGGGGTTAAGTGACTTGCCCAGGGTCACACAACTAGGAAGTATTAAGTGTCTGAGGCCAAATTTAAATTCAGGGCCTCCTGACATCAGGGCTGGTGCTCTATCCACTGTACCACCTAGTTTCTCCTCAAAATAGATACATTTTTCGTTAATTTGATTAGAAAAAGGAAAGAAGAAAATCAAATAGCTAGTATCAAAATCAAAAGTTTAAAAGGGTGAACTTTCCACCAGGGAAGAGAACATTAAAACAATAATTAGGAGCTATTTTGCCCAATTGTATGCCAATAACTCTGATAATCTAATGAAGTGAATGAATACTTAGAAAAATATAGATTGCCCAGATTAACAGAGGAGGAAATAAATTACTTAAGTAGTTCCATTTAAAAAAGGAATTTTAACAAGCTATTAACTCCCTAAGAAAAAATCTTCAGGACCAGATGGATTTATGTGTGAATTCTATCAAACATTTAAAGAACAATTAATTCCAATACTATGCAAACTATTTGGGAAAATATAGAAATAGGAAGTCCTACCAAATTCCTTTTATGAAACAGATATGATTCTGATAACTAACCAGATAGGGTGAAAAGAGAGAAAGAAAATTATAGACTAATTTCTCTAATGAATTGGGTTATTTTTTGGTGTTTATTGAACACTATATTACTATAGTCATTGACTAATATCATGGATAGGCCAAGCTAATATAATAAAAATGACAATACTACCTAAATTAATTTACTTATTCAGTGCCATGCCAATCAAACTACCAAGAAATTATCTTACAGAGCTAGAAAAAATAATAACAAAGTTCATTTGGAAAAACAAAAGATCAAGAATTTCCAGGGAATTAATTATTAAAAATACAAATGAAGGTGGTCTATTTATTTAGTTATTTAATATAGGCTATCAAACTGTGCATACCCTTTGATCCACTAGTGTCTCTCTTGGGCCTTTATCTCAAAGAGATACATAAAAAGGAAAAGGATGGACATGGGCAAAAATGTTTGTAGCAGCCCTTTTTGTAGTGGCAAGTAACTGGAAACTGAGTGGATACCTATCAGTTGGAGAATGACTGAATAAATCATAGTATATGAATGTTTGGAATATTACTGTTCTATAAGATGATCAGCAGGATGATTTCATAAAGTCTTGAAGAGATTTACATGAACCTATCGTAATTGAAGTGAGAAGAATCAAGAGAACATTGCATACATCAGCAAAATTATACAATGATCAATTGTGTTGGATGTGGTTTTTTCCAATAGCAAGGTGATTCATACCAATTCCAATGGACTTTTGATAGAGAAAGCCATCTGCACCCAGAGAGAGGACTGTGGGGAGTATGGATCATAATATAGTATTTTCACCTTTTTATTTTTGTTTACTTTTTATTTTCTTTCTTGTTTTTTTTTCCTTTTTGATCTAATTTTTCTTGCATAGCATGATAATTGTAGAAATGTGTAAGAAGAATTGCACACATTTAACATATATTGGATTATATTTACAATTTTTTTTAAAGAACTAGGTCTGTCATCCAAAATACCATATCCAGACAAAATCATCTATCATATCAAAGGAAAAAAATGGACATCCAATAAACTTACATGCTCCTTTTCAATATTTAGGATATGAAGTATATCCTAAGACACTCACAGTACAAAAGCTTTCTTTAAGAACAGAGAAGTTGAACACCTTAAACGATTTCCAAAAATTAATAGGGGATATCCAATGGATGCGTCCAGTGTTAGGCTTAACTACCAATCAACTGCAACCTCTATATGACATTTTAAGGGGAGACAGTGTTTTAAACTCACCATGCTAGCTTACAAAAGAAGCACAAGAGGCTTTGAGAGAAGTTGAACTGGCTTTATCCAATGTGGTTGAAAGAGCCACTCAAAAACCCTTGGAAATATCAGTTTTTGCTACAAAAGAGGCACCCAGAGCAGTCCTTCATCAAGGAGACAATGTGATTGAGTGGGTGAACCTCCTAGCACAACCAGAACAAAGCCTTACTCCTTACCTAGTGCTTGTGGCTAGAATTTTATTAAAGGCTATTAAGAGAGTAATACAATTATATGGGATAAGTCCTGAAAAAATATACACATTCTATACTAATGCACAAATTAATGTATGCTGTGAGACCATCCCAAAATGGCAAATTTTATTAGCCATAGTTCCAAATTTGCACATGGGTCTCCATTAAAGATAACCCGGCTACTACATAATTGGTGATGGATTTTTGAAGAAAAGGTTTCTAAGGTTCCTCTTAAAGGACCAACAATCTTTATAGACGCCTCCAAAGAAAATATTTGTGCTGTATACTCTCATGATTTAACCATAAAGAGAGTAGTCAGGACTCCTTTTCAATCCACTCAACAGAATTAATTATTTGCCATCATGCTAGCTTTTACTTATTACCCAGGAGACCTAAATATAATTACTGATTCAGCCTATTCAGTAGGTGTAGTACAAAGAATTGCCACAGCCCAAATAAAATTTGCAGCCTCTAATTATCAGCTCTTTAAAGAACTTCAAGAGCAAGTGAGAAAGCATCCAGGCAAGATTTATATCTTCCATGTCCACTCACATAGTGGACTTCCCGGTCCTACTTTTGATGGAAATTCCAAGGCAGATAGCCTTTTAACTATGTTAGTCAGTACCCCTTTATTTATTTCAGGAAGCACAAGAATCTCATTCTAAATATCATCAGGCTGCTCGAGCTTTACATTTACAATTTGGAATAACAAGAGAAGAAGCTAGGAGCATAGTAAAAAACTTGTCCAGCTTGCATTCCTTTCCATGCTCCTACACTCCCTCCAGGGAAGAATCCTTGTGGCTTGAGACCCAATGAAATCTGGCAAATGGATGTGACCCATTATAAATCTTTTGGTCGTCTGTCTTTTATCCACGTGGTAGTAGATACCTTTTCAGGATTCACTTTTGCAGTGCCAATGTCAAAAGAGACAGCTCGAGAGGTCACTGAATTCCTTATCCAAGCATTTACAATTATGGGTGTGCCACAAGCAATAAAAACAGATAATGGACCTGCATATTCTTCTAAACATTTTGCACACTTTTGTGCTCAGTATAAGATTTTACACATCACTGGAATACCTTTTAATCCGCAAAGTCAGGCAATAGTAGAGAGAAGAAACAGAGACATTAAGACACTCCTCCAAAAACAAAAGAAAGGGGGAGCCACAGGTAACCCTAGAGAACTCCTAAATTTAGTTCTCTATACTATTAATTTTCTAATTTTTGACAAAGATGCACTGGCTCCGGCAGACAGGTTTTTTTTTTTTTTTTTTTTTAAATTTTTATTATTTTATATTTTTTATTAATTTTATAATTTTTTTGACAATATATATGCATGAGTAATTTTTTATAACATTATCCCTTGTATTCATTTTTCCAGATTTTCCCCTCCCTCCTTCTACTCCCTCCCCTAGACGACAGGCAATCTCATACATTTTATATGTGTTACAGTATAACCTAGATATAATATATGTGTGTAAATCCAATTTTCTTGTTGCACATTAAGTATTGTATTCTGAAGGTATAAGTAACCTCCATAGATAGACAGTAGTGCTAATATTTTACATTCAATTCCCAGTGTTCCTTCTCTGGGTGTAGCTGTTTCTGTCCATCACTGATCAGCTGGAAGTAAGTTGGATCTTCTTTACGTTGAAGATATCCACTTCACGTTGAAGATATCCACTTCCATCAGAATACATCTTCATACAGTATTGTTGTTGAAGTATATAGTGATCTTCTGGTTCTGCTCATTTCACTCAGCATCAGTTCATATAAGTCTCTCCAAGCCTTTCTGAATTCATCCTGCTGGTCATTTCTTACAGAGCAATAATATTCCATAGCCTTCATATACCATAATTTACCCAACCATTCTCCATTTGATGGACATCCATTCAACTTCCAGTTTCTAGCCACTACAAAAAGAGCTGCGACAAATATTTTGGCACACACAGGTCCCTTTCCCTCTTTAGTATTTCTTTGGGATATAAGCCCAGTAGTAGCACTGCTGGATCAAAGGGTATGCACAGTTTGATAACTTTTTGGGCATAGTTACATATTGCTCTCCAAAATGGCCGGATTCTTTCACAACTCCACCAACAATGTATTAGTGTCCCAATTTTCCCACATCCCCTCCAACATTCATCATTATTTGTTCCTGTCATCTTAGCCAATCTGACAGGTGTGTAGTGATATCTCAGAGTTGTCTTAATTTGCATTTCTCTGATCAGTAGTGATTTGGAACACTCTATCATATGAGTGGATATAGTTTCAATTTCATTATCTGAGAATTGGGCAGACAGGTTTTATAACTCACCAGAAGGGCAGTGTCCAGTGCGAGCAGCTCCATTGTCCTTAGATAATCGCCAGGTGATGTGGAGAGACGCAGAAAGAGGTGAATGGAAGGGACCAGATAGGTTAACTGCTTGGGGGAGAGGGTTTGCTTGTATTTCTTCAGATGGAGAAGGAGTCAGATGGGCGTCAACGAACCGTATTTGCCTTGTCCATCAGAGAGAGACAGAAAAAGAGAAAAACATCAAAACAAAGGAGATCTAAGAAACATCTGATACTGAAAGAGCATGGTTAATAAGAAGACTGTTAAAGAACTTTAAAACCAGCAGGAATCATTGGATTTCCTAACACAAGATGAGACTAATGGACAATGGACTTATGGACATTTATAAATTTTCAATTTATGATTATTTGATCATGTTATTTGTTACATACTTCTAGTATGTGTTATGTTACTATATTACTATGTGCTTATGTAATTTATGTAATTATGTGTAATACCTCTCATATTGATGGATTTATGTTTCAAGGTCATGACCACCCTATGTTCTAAATCAAAAGAAAGGGGGAGATGTTAGGATTACAAGGTGAGAAGTTAGGTTGACTTGATAGTTCTCTGGCTCAGACCTTTGGTTCGGGCCTTTAAAGGGAGTTTACACCTTAGGAATTCTAAGAGGAGCAAGTTAATTGGTGGAAGTATTTCCCCACGCCCCATTGAGTTCTCACATGCCTATTCTCTGGGAGGATAAAAGAAGAGCAGCATTGGGTCTGAGAGAATCTACTCTGGGATAGAGTTGTGATGCCAGGCAGGCTGAAAGGAGACCAGTCTGATTTGGGGAAGGACAAAAGCTGAAGGAGATTCAGAGCTCCCAAGAAACCTGTGCACAGAGGAAAAGATTTTACAGATCTCCTCCCAGAGAAGGATTATAATTGAGCAGATGACTGGACCCTTTCAATTCAAGAACTTTACAGTTAGGCAATCTGTATAATGAGTAGGAATAGAAATATTAAAATGATATCACTTCAGTAGTTGAAGTGACCCCTAGAACTATTCTTGCTTGTATCACATTGTAGTTCTAATAATTTCTCAAAGAAATGCAACCAAAAAAAAAAAAAAAAAAAAACTGGATGGCTTGAAAAAAAAAATTCTCTATAAATCCTATTGCTACCAACTCAAATGGAAAAAAATACTTTTACATTTAATCTGTATGGCAAGGTAACATAGCACACATATTATAAAACTTTTATGCTACAAGATTTATGACATCAGTTATACTAGTAGGAACCTAGTTCCTCAAACTTAAAGTTCTGAGATCTCATGCTAATAGTAAAAATAAGTAAATAGAAGGTACATAGAGTAGCATTTGTGATTTATTCTTATTAGTTGTAGATATCCTACACTACATTTGCCTGGAAAGAGTCAAGGAAAGCTTTTCTTATTAAAAATTCAGCCTGACTTCCTTTTAAAAAGTAAGTATATTTATCTGGTTATTCTAAGCAGCCTGATATATACTATATTGCCTTGTTCTTTTCAATATCAGAATCATTTCTGAATCACCAGACAGTCTCTAGTCAATACTTAAATGAAAATAATCCCTAGATGTACTTTGTGCCATGTGGATGCTTTGGTATAAAATAATAATTAAATAAATAATGAAAGAACATTGGTGTTATGTCATTTTAAATGAAACTATCCATGATCTGACTTTTCCATCTAATTTCCCTACTATATACTTTGGCTATACAGGTGAAAGCAGGATAAACTGGGATTCTATTCAATGTTTCATCAAAAATCAGTTGGAAAAGTTAGAACTGGAAATATTTCGAAAATCAAGACTTCCATAATAGAATCTGGAATCTGTCATAGATGGCCCAGGAAAATAGCATTTAATATTGAATTTCCATGTTTGTGGGCAAGTATATGCACATAAGAAATGAACAAAAGACTAAAGTCATGCATCCATGTTGACATAATTAAAAGTGTAAGTTTATTCTTAGAAAGAGTCCCACAGGGGACTGGCGATCAATATACATTATAATGACATGGTTATAAGGGTAGTTGCAGGCCTTTTTACTCACATAGATTGACAAAAACAAAAACAAAATCCAACCTTTTCTGTTGTTAGATAACATTGTTCTTTTGTAGTAAGCAGCCAGAGTTTCAACTCCAAAGTGAAACATCAGTAGTAAGATTTAAGTTCATTATTATTATATTGGCACAGAACCAGAAATCAATAATGGTCCTTGACATTCCAGAAAGCATTTTTATGCTCATCAATTCAGTTCTATGGGATATATTTTCCTAATAGATACAAAAGCATTTTCAGCAATTGTAGACTCCTAATATGAAAAATATAGTTGAAATTGAGTAGACCCAGAAGAACCTTCTTTGCTCAGTGTGGAAAGAGCATCATGGATGATCAAGGTTAACTGAATGACAGCAGAACTGTCCAAGTACTCACTCGGATTCTAGAAGTTATATGACATGTCTCCTTTATCATTCAACTATCTGGCATATTATAATGACATAATTTCCTGAAGTCTTCCCACTAGATGATCATTGAATATTCTCATAGTCAAGACATCAAATATCAAACTATACTTTGAATAGTAGAAAGTGGTATTTTAATGAAGTCCTGGAAAATCCTATGGATAATGTCAATTCTGAATTGAAGGTATTTAACACAAAATGTCCTTCAGTAACTGTTCATTGAACGTTTTAGGTAGCATGTGAAAAATTATCTATTGTTAAGTTTGGAAAAAGTTAAATTTTGAATAGATTTTTCCCTCAGAAAAATTGGAAAAATAATAATTATTGACCATAGATATTGGGTATATATTCTACTTAAGTGCTTAGTAACCTTACATTAATTATATCTATAAAGGCTCATAATGTCATTATGCTTTTAATATCAATATAATTGTTATAGCTATCAAGAATGTGTTATCTGGCTTGAGGAGCTCTTATTTGATTAGATCTTTAAATTCTTCATTTTTTTCCCTTTTTTGCTTAGAGCAAAAGTTGCATTCTGGTTCTTAAATGAGTTGGTATAAAGATGATTTCAGATGGAATAACACTAACTGTCCCTTTTAGGGTATTTTAAAGCATATCCTAGAAATCTACTGATATAAATGTGAGTCATTATTACCGTACAGTTCTAAGACTAACCCTCTTTGTCATCAGAATTGGAATTGTTGTATACCCATAGCAAGATAATACTCTTTCCCCATTTCAAATTGTCTTGCTAGTGACTGTTAGTGCCTTTAGCTCTGAGGATCTCTCTCCTATACTATATATTTATCTTGTAAATACTGATTAATGCAGCTGTTGAACTCTGAATTAACATGTAAGTTTCTTGATGGCAATGGATTTGATTGATTTCTTTTTGTTCTTTCAAGGCTTAGCACAGTTTTGTACACATACATGCCTAATAAATGCTTATTAATTAATCTTGTTACTTATTGTGTTCCCATTCAATAATGCATATCTTGTAGTCATTCTTGGTATGAAGTTCTAAATCTTTTTTTTCCAGAAAGTCTATATCAATTCATATAGTCCTATCTGTCCAACAATGAATTTTTTTCCTGTAACCCTTCTAATATTTTTCATTTTCCTTCATTGCAAACTTTGTCATTCTTATGGATGGAAGATGGAAGATCAGAGTTGCTTTATTTTACATTTTTACAATTATTTGGGATTTAGAGCAGTTTTTTTCTCAATGCATATATTAATGTGATTTTTTTTCCTTAGAAAACTGTGTACTCATATCATTTGACTATTTGTAAAAATGACTCATTCTTATACATTGAATCAATTCTTTAAATGTTATAGGACTGAGAACTTTATCTGTTAAGGACCATGCCTAAGTAAAGGGGCAGGTCAATTCTCCTAGAGCCTACAAATTGTGAATCATAACACTTGAAGGAGTTGCAAACCAGCCTTTACTAACACAGATGTTCCTTGTGAATTGAGAATGAAATAAATTGGGGGCAAAAGGAAAGAGCAGAGAGGTCAAATAACACAACTGCCTCTCATTTGGGAGATCAGAGAATGCAACTGCTTCTCAATCTCCTTGTACCATCATCGTCCTGTCACATGAAGAGATCCATTCTACAGGTCTGAGTTAGACCTCCAGCCATCACTGGCAAGTGGCTCCCATATTATAACATTTATCAAAGCAACTTATTACAAAGATTTCACTATCAGTTATTCATTTTCCTTTTAAATTTAACTACACAGATTTTATTTGAACAAATGATTTTTAATTCTATGTACTCAAAATTATCTGTTTTATCTTCTTTTATCCTCTATGTCCATTGTTTGATCATGAAATCTTCCTCTAGTAGTAGGTCTGAAAAACAATTTCTTCTTTGCTCATTTATATCTTTTTGATATAACCTTTTATGTATGTCATGTTACTGTGACATTTTAGCAAATGTCATTCTTTTTAAGGTAATTCTATCAATTGGCTTATTATTAAAGTAAACTCAGAGATGGTGGCTCATCAGTTATAGTTTTGTATAAGTTGAATATAAACAGAATAACTTGAATATAAAGTAGGTGACTAAAGCCTTTGGGAGTACCCAACCTGCCAGGGTAAATTTTGGGAAGGTTAGCCCAGAGTGGATTAAGAAAAACAAAGGATATTATATTAATATTATATTGCAATGTAGCATCTCTTACCCAGTTTACATACATAATTATGTAATGCACCATAACCATTTTTTATTTTCTTTTATAGGGCAGAATGTATAGGATGTGTAGCGAGCTGTCGTCTCTAGAAGCTGCTGGATCGCTCTCTGGGAAGAGATCTGCTGTGTCTACTCAAATCTCTCAGACAGATTCTTCTTCCTGTAACGAACCGTTGTCTCCAGGCAGTTGCTGTTAACTCTTGTCCAAAGAAGTGACTTCCCTTCCTGCAGAGAGCCCCGTCAAGCCTGATGCAATTCAGAGTCTTCCTCTTTCTCTGAGAGTCCTCTTCTTTTATTCTCCCAGAGAATGGGCGTGGGATAATGCAAGGGCTTCTGGGAAGAACCACCCCAGCCAATGAGCTTGCCCCCTCTATCAAGTCAACCTGAGTTCTCACCTTGTAACTATCCAGACAACCTCAGTTCTCACTTAGTAATCCTAACATCTCCCCCTTTCTTTTGATTTAGAACATAGGACAGTCATGACCTTGAAACATAAATCCATCAATATGGGAAGTATTACAGATAATTACATAAATTACATAAGCACATAGTAACATAGTAACATAACACATGCTAGAAGTATATAACATAATCATAATCAAATAATCATAAATTGAAAATTTATAAATGTCCATAAGTCCATTGTCCATTAGTCTCATCTTGTGTGAGGAAGTCCAATAATTCCTGCTGGTTTTTAAAGTTCTTTAACAGTCTTCTTATTATCCATGCTCTTTCAGTGTCAGATGTTTCTTAGATCTTCTCCTTTATTTTGAGGTCTTTCTCTTTTTCTGTCTCTCTCTGATGGACAAGGCGAATATGACTCGTTGGCACCCATCTGATTCCTTCTCCTGCTGAAGAAATACAAGCAAACCCTCTCTCCCAGGCAGTTAACCTATCTAATTTCCTTCTATTTACCACTTTCTAAATCTCTTCTCATCATCTGACAATTACATTGGAGTTGTTTGCACTGGGCACAGCCCTGTTGGTTTAAAAGGCCTGTATTCTCCCCAAGTGTAATCCATTTTTGCAATCTGATTGCCTTTTGGCTCACTTATCAGGTAATCCCTTTCTGCCATGTGATTGCGTTTCTGCTGGTTGATCAAATCAGAGTCCTGACCTTCTAAAGGCTCTTTGGGTGTAACATCAGCTGCCATCATGCCCCAAGTCTTTTTTGCCTGGGGCCCTGGACCTGGGCCCCTCATCCCATTTCCCTGAATTATTCTACACTCTGATGCCCAATGGAGTCCTCTGTTGCATTTTGGACATGGGGTTTTAGGTCTTCTTTCACCCTGTCTTCTCACTGTATCTCCATACCTACACTGAGCTCTTAGATGCCCAATTTTTCCACATTGAAAACATCGCCGAGTTTCTCTAGAAGTCCCTTGCCAGGAGGGACCCTGTCTTTCCACATTCATCATTGTCCGGGTGTAAAAAGCATTTGTTCCCACTGTAGCACAGCGTCTTATGATCTCCTCTAAAGGAGCATCTTTGTCTAATCCCCATATAATTCTTTTGCAAATCTCATTGGCATTTTCCTTAGCCAGATGTCTGGTCATTATTTCTGTAGCTGAATTTTCTCCAATAGTTCTTTTGACAGCAGTTTGCAAACGTCCCACAAAATCTGCAAAAGGTTCATTGGGACCTTGCTGTATTTTAGTGAAAGCCTCTCCATGATCTTTCTGTCCAGGAAGGACACCCCAAGCTTTTATTGCAGCCTTAGCAATTTGTTCATATATTGTCATGGTATAATGAATCTGTTCCGAATTCTCTCCATACTGACCTTCACCAGCTAAGTGCTCAAAAGTGAATTGTGTGTTAACTCCTATTTCCAAATTGCATCTGACTTGAATTTTACATAATTCATGAAATTCCGCAAGCCATAATAAATTTTCTCCAGGTTCCAGACATGTCCTTGCTATGGATTTCCAATCATTCGGGGTTAGGACTTCATAAGACAAACCATCTAGTAACATTTTGACATAAGCTGATGTAGCCCCATAAAGGGTACAACCTTTTTTCAAATCCTTAATTTTATTCAAATCTAAAGGTGCATATCTTCTCCTTTTTTTACCTACAGAATCAAACTCTTCAATCACAGGATATGCATGTATAAAATCACTTATATCCTGTCCTTCTCTCTTAGCTTTAACCAATGCTTTTTCTAATCTTGTCATAGGCTTAGGCTGCTTCACAGGCAATTCTGTTTGTGTTTCTGCCTCTTCCCCTCTTTCTTCCTCCATCTCTGAAGGTGGGGTTGATGTGGGCCTGTCAATAATCTGTTCTCTAGGCAGGGTTGAAGCTTCTTCAAGAGAATCATACCATAATTCCTCATTTAAATCCTCTTGCTCTAGGGAAAGATCTTGATCTTTCCTTTTTTCCTCACACTTCCTCCTCTGTTCATTTTTAGAACTTTTCCTTCTCCTACAACTTGCTTGATAGTTTAAGGCTAATTGAACTATGTTGTAGATATAAAATACTTCTGCAGAAATTGAACGAGGCCCATTTTTTGCTTGAAATTCTTTCATTTCATATCCCACTAGCTTCCATTTATCTACATCTATCTTTTCTTCCTCTAAGAACCAAGGGGATGTGCGTCTTAATGCAGCCAAGAGTTTAGCAATCTGTACCCAGGTTACAAGTAAACTCTGCTCCTCAATTATGTTGATTATACTCTCTATAGTACCACTCCTGAATGGAGCTGAGGTTGCGTCTGGGGCTGAGGTTGAGTCGGCTGAGGTCCAGGGATTGAATATAGCTAACATCTGCCCCATTTCAGCTATAAGAGATTCCTGGTTTAGCCCTTAACAAGTTAAGTTCCTTATTTATCTATTAGCACGCTCACTTAATCTTTAACAAAGTTTCCTCGTTACTCACGGTTCTGGGTCAGAGAGACTGAGATCTAGATTGGAAGCTTTTCCACTGGAATCAGGACTGTGTCTGTCCCTGTTCGGGCGCCAAATTGCGAAGGTCTGGTCTAGCTCCTCTTGTCAGGATAAGCAAAAGTCCTTGCCCCACGTGTGGACGCCAATTGTAGCGAGCTGTCGTCTCCAGAAGCTGCCGGATCGCTCTCTGGGAAGAGATCTGCTGTGTCTACTCAAATCTCTCAGACAGATTCTTCTTCCTGTAACGAACCGTTGTCTCCAGGCAGTTGCTGTTAACTCTTGTCCAAAGAAGTGACTTCCCTTCCTGCAGAGAGCCCCGTCAAGCCTGATGCAATTCAGAGTCTTCTCTTGAATCCTGGCTCTGAATCTCCTCCAGCTCTTATCCTTCTCCAGGCCGATCTGCTCTCTGCGCCCAGTGCTGTCTCTTTTATCCTCCCAGAGAATGGGCGTGGGATAATGCAAGGGCTTCTGGGAAGAACCACCCCAGCCAATGAGCTTGCCCCCTCTATCAAGTCAACCTGAGTTCTCACCTTGTAACTATCCAGACAACCTCAGTTCTCACTTAGTAATCCTAACAGGATGCATCAATATTATTGCAAATGAGTAGAAATTGGATGGGTCCAAAAAAATGGTTATAGCTCTGGTGATAGGATAAGAAGTACAGTAGCAAAAGAGAAAAAAAAAATCATCTAAAGAGGGAAAAAATCACTTTTATATGTGGTAAATGAGTATTTTAAGTTATAATATCACAAAAGCTAATTTTAGTGAAATTTATTACAATTTAAAACAATGTACCAAAAATCCAAATATGTTTTGTAAGGTACTCTGGGGTCAAGCCACTTATTGAGATAATTCAAAAATAAAATTTTGTTGCAAATGTGTAATTTCCTGCTATAACATTAAGCTGACTATTTCAATGCAGAAAGGAAAAATTTTTAAGTCTGTGAGAAACTAAGTTCACACTCACAAGGAACCAGCTTAATGTATCAATTGGTTATTACTTACTAACTGAAGAGTTGTCTTTCAGGTTCCAGTACTGAGGAGCTTCCTGGGAAAGAAATCTAAAAGAAAGTAAGATATGTATTTTAGGTTGTCCTTTTTTAATTTTTAGTGGTAGCTATTTTGAAGTTGTATACCCAAACATGAGTAGTGTGGAGATAACCAATATAAACATAATCATAACATGTTTATACTTGTAGTATGGTGATTCTTTCTTATAAAAAATCTAGCCTACTTTCCAAAACTTAATGGAGCCTCATTCTATGGTATGAAATATATAATCTTCTTGAAACATCCCACCATGAAGGAAAGAGGCATTGTGATGTTGTAGAATGAACACTGGATTTCATTGAGACTAAAAATCCAATGTTCATTCTACAAGCTATGGTCTCATTTGTGCCACTAAAACCTGTAACTGGTAGTGTGAAAATCTGAGTTTGGGTTCCAAAGTTATTATTGGTGTATTGGTGTAGTAGGGCTTCTTGACCTCTTTTTTGCCTGAGAAATTATTACATACCCCTAGACATATATATATATATATGTATATATATATATATATATATATATATATATATATATATATATATATATATATATATATATATATATATATATATATATATATATATATATATATACACATACACATACATGTAATAACAGAGAATTTATAAAAAAATAAAATAAATGAAATGAAATGGACAATGCTCTAAAGCAGAGTCTTATGATAATACTTGGCTTCTACTAGAAAATAGGAGAATTAGAGTTGGTATAGTGAATGACATTTTTAAGATGTATTATTAATAAATTAATAAAATATTTTTTTAAAGTTTACAAAAGGAAAGAAGTACAGAAGGGGAAATACATGTACATGTGAAGCATTTGATAAGCATTAAAGTACTATCTAAGTATCAATAATAATTATAGTTATAGTTATACCTCAGGAGAAAGGCAATGCCATTGTATATTTTTCTTTGTGGTTCACACAAGGTTTTGAATATAATGAGCACTTAATAAAAGTTTACAAAACTGACACTATTGGACCAAGATCTTCCATTCCTTTTAAAATGAAGAATTTAGGTTGGATGGTTGATGGAGCTTGAGAGGTTTATAATTCTATTAGGCCAACTTCTCTAGCTTAGTTATGATTGGGAGTAGACAACATCTCTGAAATGGCACTCTGCTTTTAAAATCCTGTTATCTTTATAATTCCTATCACATTTTTTTCTTTCCTTAGGCTGCTGTAGTCTTTAGGTTGTTTATGCTACTCACAGTATTTTGTATTGTTATTTAACTTTTCTTTGACACATGTCTTATCACTGAAATAAATTGTAAGCTCCCTGAAAGTAAGATGTCTATATACTTAGTCCTTTGTAATCGTTACTAAATATAACACAGTGCTCTGCAAGTAGATGTTCTTTTTTTAATGCATGAATTTCCTATAATCTTCTAATACTAATCCTTGCTGTTATAGTGTGAAGTTGGATTTACTAATACTGCAAGATTTTAAAAATCTTCATTGCCATTACTTAGAAAGTATGAAACTTGGTGAAATCAATTTCAATACATCAATAACAGAGAATTTACAGAAAAAAAAAAAAAAAAAGAAATGAAATGGGCAGCAGCTCTAAAGCAGAACCTCATGATGATATTTGGCTTCTACTGGAAAGTAGGGGAATTTTACAAAAGGAAAAGAGAAGTACAGAAGGGGAAACAAAGTAAGTTATTATTCTCTTGTCTAGTATCTATCTATGTACCTATTTCGCTACATACATATGCAATGCATATATAAGCATACAGGAAATACATGTGTTTTATATAAGTGTATGTATACATTTGTGTGAATGTATATATGTACAAATATAATTGGAAAAACACTATAGATGACAGAACATCATATTTTCTTGTATGGTCCTCTTCCCTGCTTCTCCTTGTCCTGAAAGGTTTGTGATCAATTATGGTTGAATTCAAAATGATAAAGAACAGCTAAAACTATCAAAATAGAAATCCTAGTAAGTTTATGCATCTTCATGGGCAACTTGAGATAAGTTGGGAGTGGCCTATAAGACACCTTTACTACATTAATTAACTTGTCAAAGAGTGGAATCTACCTTTTGCTGTAGCTTTAACCTACTACCATTTTTCCATATGCCAAGCATTATTAAAGTGGTTAGATGGGAATATTCCAAATCTTGATGCTGAATAAGGTTATTTATTTCACTATCTGGTGTAGTTTTTGTTTGTTTTTTAATTTAATGAGATTGATCTTCCCTCTAACTAATGGTCCATGGTATTGCAGAATACATTTGAAATAATAAGTTTTTCTTTGGCACTTGCATTCAGGGACTGATAATTCTGTCTAGACTTGACCTGGCAATACCTGTCTTTTCCAGAAGCTTAAGTGGGATGGAGGATCCGTGTTCATTCTGGGTTCCATAATGCAGGGTTGTGTTACTTTTAGGAAGCTAACTAGTTACCATGTTGAGACAGCTGTACTTTGCTAGTAAACAAACTGGCACTTAAGCCATGTATGTATATTGTAAAACCCATTGAAATGCTTAGTTTCTGTTGAAAAAATCAGACTCTGCACATTGAAGGTTGGAATTATGGTTTAGTGTACACATTTACATACTGTAAGTCTAGCCATTCAATGGAGGGGCTAAGGCTGTTCATATAAGTGACTTTAATGTCCTAACTTGAGCCAACAGATATAAGCAACTCTTCAACTCACAAATCCCTGAGAATCTTGCTTGTTTATTTGTTTTATTTTTAAGTTTTCCTTACCACTATATTTTCTTTTCAATTAGTTTTATGTGTCTATTTATTTTCCTCAACAAGTCCATAATTTTATTCCCCTTTTCTTTCTGTTTATGTTCCTTTTTTTTGTTTCTACCCAAACCCTGCAGCATTCTGTTCTCTAGATATTTGCTTTTTTTTTTCTTTATAAAAGTCCATCTGCATTGAATTATTTATAGTTCTGATAAAGTCCTGTTTTGTCTAATGTTTATTTTCTTTAATAACAAGAAACCTGGGGGAACTTTTCCAAATGACCAAAAAAAGATCTTAGTTTTCAATGATGCTAGGCAACCCAAGCCAAAATGTACAAAACAAACCCTGGATGCACTTCATTGTGATTCTGGTTTTTTCCTTTAATAAATGCTTTTCATCTGTATGTATACTGGGAAAGGAAAAAAGTAAATAGGCTCTTCCAGCATGACTCCTACCCATAAGTCTTTAGTGTGCTTACCCTCACCAGCCAATTGGTTGTCCCAATCATTGCCAGAGCAAAACAATATTTCAGTACTTTGGGGAATTTCAAGTTGTGATTGGCAGGTGAGATCACATGATGCAGATGGCTAGTAAATTACCTTGCCTGTCTCATCCTTTGCCCTGCATAGTGAATGAAAAATTTCACCAGTGGTCATCAAATTAATTATTTGTGTCTCTTGTCTTTTGGGTTTCATTTTTTAAAGTTTTTTAAAATGGGTTATATTGTTCCCAGTACGCAACATTTTATTCTATCCCAAGACTCTTCATCATTTCTTTGCGCATTTTAACTGATTACTTTGATAGCTGAATAATTTTCAAAACACATATCTCCTTCCTTCAACATCCTCTCCCCTCTTTGGCTTCACACATTCCTTTCTACCCATTGTTTCCTGAGTTAAATGAATTAACTTGGAATGAGGAGGTTAAAAGGAGAGGTGGAGGGTGGGAGATATTTTGAGAAATTAAGACCATTAAATAAAATTAAATGCACTAGATTTCCTGTGCTGTCAAGAACAGACAAAAATGAGAAGGAGAAAAAGAATGAATATATAACCCAGAGGGTAAGCTAGCTAAGCCAATCACATTAATTTAGAATGTAGGATGTCAAGAAAAAAAAAAACTGAAATCTCATATTTTGGATAGTTTTCAGAGAATCTTTTACCAGTTTTTTTTAAAGGCTAAGTATCCTTTCTTTATTTTGCATTTTATTTTTTCTTCTTTGTGCATTTCTATAGATGTGTGTGTATGTGTATGTGTGTGTGTGTATATGTATATATATATATATATATATATATATATATATATATATATATATATCTGCCCTGCCCCCGCCCCTTCCCAATCCTTCCTTTAAGGTTTAATTTAACAATAACATTTGCGATCCGGGGCCTGCGCATCTCAAGGGCATTGCGTTTGAAAATTGCACACCCTCCGCACCATTTATCATAGCCTGACATGTGTCATGTTCCAGACTGCAGCTCCAAGAGGTTACAACTCACGACTGCTCCTTTGTTGATCAGCTGCCGAGACAACCAAGGCACCTTTCTTCCCTTCTTCTCTTTTCTTTTTTTCTTTTTCTTAAAAAAAAAAAAAATATTATTAAAGCTGCCTCATCCCCTTTTGGAAGACCCAATTCATTGTATGCAGAAGAAACACAAAAGAATTTGTATTGTGTTGGATGCTATGTGCCTCATTTCCTGAATTTTTTGTTGGGGGCAGCTCAGTGTTTAATAAGATAGGAATGCACTACTATGAAGTTTAATCTTTGTTCAAAGGGAAACGGAAAGGGCTGCTAAAGTAGGCACCAACCTGGTTTTGCTTTCAAACACAGATAGCACTATGCATTATGGGGCAATTCAGAAGTCTAAACTCAACCCCAATATTACAAAAATAATTAAAGATCTTAATTTTTGTTGCCTACTATTTTGAAATAATGCCCTTATTAATATGGGTTTTCTGAACCAATTGGGATTTGAACCTAATTTTAGGAGGGTTTAAAATATTTTAGTAATTTATGTAGAAATATTGGGAACAATAACAAGAAGGGCATTGGCTATATGTATTATTTGTTCTCTGATGAGCTCATTATGTCTCAAAACTTTGCTGAACAATAGGACTAAATCATAGCATTTTTTGATCTTTGAAAAACTTTTCACCTTAAACTAACCTGTCAACAAGTATTTATTGAGAACTACCAATACTTTGACCATTGCTGATAAATACTTTATATGAGTTTTTCTATTCTACTTTTCCTTCTATTGCCATGGATCAGAAGTTAATTAGCAGTTTTGGTTTTTTTTTAACCATATTAAAAGTACAATACCTATTTTGATCTTATGCCAACTAAAGATACATCTCTATTCTTTTTTCATGGACTACAAGGGGAGAAAAACTCTGAATTCAATATTTTGCAATGTCTCTCCTAATATATTTCTTGTTAGTAGAACTATAGTTTCTCCTGCCTATCCAGACATCTGGGGGGACTCATTTAACAAATGACCTATTGCATATATTAGTAATTCCTTTTGTAATTCATGACTTGGTTAGATGAGAGGAACTGCTTTGATGATTAGGAACAAAAAACAAAATTTCATATTTTTGATAGCAGAAGTTGATCAACAGAAGACATGCCATAATCAGTCTGCAGCAAGTCTGCAAGTTTGCAAGTGTTTGACTTGGTCACAGGCAGACTTTTCCAGGTAGTGATACCCAAGCATTCTGTTCCTACAATGTTATTTACAAAAGGCAGCATTTCTCCATATAACCTGCCTCAAGATGAATTGGGAGATCACCACTATGATGGTTCTCACAATTGAACTCCTTAATTCTGGCCACTTAAAATTAGAACTTTTTTTGATGCTTTATGAATATAAGTGGGGAAAATAGAAATGGATACTTTATTTACTCTTTAATCTGGTTGTAGAAATGGTCTTTGAGATTTAAGTTTTTGAGCTTTTTAAAAAAGACCTGAAGTACTAAGCTTTTGATTTTTACCCGCATCAGCATAAGTAAAAATGTCATCACAAGTAGAGTTACCAGAAGAGTAGGCTGGCTCAAGAGGTATTGAATTCCCTTTTACTAGAGGTCTTCAAGCAAAGACAAGCTGACCACTTGTCAGGTATATTACAGAATGATATTTTTCTTCATAGGTATAAATGGGACTAAATAGCTCTTTTGGCTTTGCTATGCTGTGATACTCTGTTCTGTGACTTTCCTAAAGTTTTAAAGGAGAGATATGAATCCAGTTTTCCAGTCTCTTAAGTTGAGCTCACTTTCACTCTGCTGTGTTTTAAATAATTACTAAGTCCATTTACTACTCTATTCATCAGAGATAAGAGAAAGGAAGAGGATCTAAAATTTATTTTTCTATGTGGGAAGTCAGCAACCACCATCTCACTTTGAAAGAAGAAGTGGCAATAGGCACAGAGCTCTAAAAGGGAGCCCATAGGCAACTGAGACTCAATGCTTGGTTCCCAGATCTATGATCTCCTTACTATCACCCCCATTATCATTCTATCATCTCCCTCACTGAAAACTCATGTGGCTGGCAGTGTTGATTCCCAAACTAAGTATTCCTGATGCCACCTGGGTAGTTCTAGTACTCCTGCAATGATGGAAATTTGTTGAATTTTTTGGACTCCACAGCTCTTACAACTCAGATCTTACAATAGCATGAGTTTCTGCGAAAGTGGGAAGACAGTCTCTTCCTGTTCTGGACATCTAAGAATGCACAAAGCTGCCATATTCAGAGAGGTCTGCATCAAAAGTCAAACATAATAGATGAGGAAACTGACTCACGGGATTTTAACTTCAGAGCTTTCTAACAGAATGATATCCTGTGTATTCCCTGTATCACAATAGCATGTAGCCTTCTGTGGCTGACCATTTTGTCCCAGAACTAGTGAGAAAAAAAATCTTAGAATTTGTTTCTGGTATTATAGGTGGCAGCTATTAGTTCTCACCCATGCTAAGTGTTGGGACCTATGGATCAATCCTGTCTTAGAAGAGTAAGTTATTTTACAAAAGAGTAAGATACAGAGTACAGGGCAAAAAAAAATGGGTGTAAAGAAGAGTCGGCCTTCAGTGTCTGAAGGAGAAACACAACAGTTTGGGGGTGACTATGTAGAAGATGGTTCAAGAAACAACATGCTTACTGGAAGAAAATTGATAATGAAGAGTGTGCATAGAAGAGAGTATGGGAGGTATTGAGTTCAAGTAGTAAGTACCATGTTATAAGGATTGATGATTCAAGAACCTGGTAATTTATCACTTAGTATAATAATCTGAAGATGTGAGAAAAAAAAGGGAATAAACTGTGTTCTGTGTCACCAAACTTCCTTGAACATTAAAACTAGAGGTCATTTACAGCAATGTGACTATGAGGTAATGACAGAACTGGGATTCAAACTTGGGCCTCTCGAATTAAATATAGAACAGAACTCTACCACACTTCAATGCATTATAATTTAAACTCTTCCTTCTTTCACTTACTTTGATGCAGGAACCACTTCAATTTATAGTCACTTAAAATGATGTAATAACAAAATTAAAAGTTTCTCAAATGTAGGGGATGAGGGAGGAATTTAGGAGATTAGTTCATTTTAAATGTTATAACATTAGCCTTTACAAAATTAGGTTTTCAGACATATCCAAACTCATGAGGAAAGAGGAATTTCAGAATGATTTGTCCCTAGAGAATGGAAAGAAGAATCAAAGGTTAGCTAGTCTTAGAATAAAAAGATCACCTATATACTAAAAAAAAAAAGTGCCATCAAACCAAAGAAAAATAGAAGGGATGTAGCAATAATTTGAGAAGTATTTAAAAGCAATCAAGCTAAGATATTTGTAATATCCTACAAAAGAATGATGGCATTTGTGTAGTAGGTGAAATATAGATTACAATTTATAACAGGATACAGGAAGGAGACAGAAGTTGTTTATGGGACCTTGTTATACAAATTCAACAAATCTCTTTTAAAAGCCTTTTCTTTGCCTTGGCATCGAGTCCTGGGCACAACTGGCAACTACATCAGATGAAATAAAACGCCCAGGCTGATGAGCATTACAGGGTTGAAGGAACTAACCTTGATTTGAACTTCAGATAAACCTGTGATATCCATCCCTTGTCCATTTCTTTCAATAATGGAATAGCCAGTTCTATTTGCTGCCTGATACTAGTTTCCAAATAAAGTTTCAATTATGAACATATCTGTAAGATATTTTTTCATTATCAAATGATTCTTCAAGTGTACTCTAAAGCCACCTCATAGGGGTTATTGATATAATGCTATTATTTCCCTTAGGATAGCAGTTTAATCTTTTTGAAAACTGGGATAAAACAAATAAGACCAATCTTATAGTCTATCCAAAAAGGGATTTTAGACATCATGTAGTCCAATTATTTTGTTTTAAAATAAGATGACAGAGGCCCAAAGAGGATTAGTAACTTGCCCATACTCATACAGTTTGACTCAAAATGGTAGTATAGGGGTATATGTATGTTTATGGATATATGTATGTGCATATACTTAATCATTTACATATATGTGTGTAATTATACATGTAATGTATATAAATACATCTGTATTTAAATCTGTATATAAATCTGTGTATATATATATACACATATGTATATATGTGTATATATATATATATATATATATATATATATATATACTCACACATATTTCTAGTACAGGTAATTTTTTAATACTCATACTATCCAAATTTTCCTTTACTCACAGAACTCTATTATCAATTCTCTGTATTTTTCTGCCTCCTTACCAGCAACATTCTCTCCTTAGAGATGCATCCATCCTGTAGTTCTTTTTTCTAATTGATTAGTCCTTTGCCTGTAGTTCTTTTCTTGAGATATCTCAAATATCTTGAGATATCTCAAGTATCTTGAGATACTTGAACAGAAAGTATTTTTTTAATATTTAAAGTATCATCTCATGATCATTTCATTCTTGGCTCCACTCCTGAATGTCTGGATCTGTTTTGCCCACCTTAATCACCTTCTTTCCAATTTCCCTTTTATGTGTTATCTTCCCCTATTAGAATATATGCCATTCAACATTAGAGACTGTGCTTTTTCTCCTTTGTATTTATATTCCTTAATAAATGTTCTATTTATAGCTATCAATCTATCCTAAACTTCCATTGTTTTGTTTTTCAGTCCTGTCCAACTCTTCATGATTCCATTTAGGATTTTCTTGGCAAAAGTACTGGAGTGATTTTGCCATTTTTTTCTCCAGCTCAATTTTGCAAGTGAGGAAATAAGGAAAACATAGTTAAATGACTTGCCTAGGGTTACACAGGTAATAAGTGCCTGAAAACTTATTTGATTTCAGGAAGATGAGTTTTTCTAACTCCAGGTATAGGAGAGGCACAGGTACAGGACCTAGCTGCCCCTAAAGTATACACTTTCTTATCTGTATTCTTATTGACAAAAACCTAGACTTATCAAAATATCCCAAGATGGAGTAGTCATGTTTAACTGAGCTTTCTAGTTAAGTGAGTATCATTCAGACAATTGTTTAAATAATCTGCCTTTTTATTAAAAAATGTTTTCAAAGAAAATTAGTTTGCTGCCTCAGAGCAGTGTGCTGAGCATAATTAAATTGATGATTGAAATTCTTGAAGTACTTTAGGCTATTCAATCTTCTGAATATGTCTCAATGCATAATACTAGAGATGTAGATATACTGATAAATCTGAAATCTGATGTATATGTGTGTATGTATATGCAGGTGTGTGTGCTTGTATGTGTTTCTATGGGTGTGTTCCCATAATTTGTGGTACCCTTCTTTTGGTATGAATTGTTCCTTCTCTTCAAAGGAAAGTTGAGGAGATAAGAGGTAGTGGTTAGATTAATTTTTTCTAAGATTTTTTTGTAGTGCCAGGTTTTCTACCATTTCAAGACAATGCCTTTTTTCTCACCATTTCTTCAAGATGAAATTATGAAATCTACTGTGGAAACTCCCTCAGAGACTACGAGTTCCTGAAGTATATTATTATTTCCTATCTTTGTTTCCATAAGCATATATATTACTTTCCTTTCAAATATATGTATTCATTATTTATTTTCACCCTAAAATATTGGAATTATTCCCACTCCAACAAATTGGGTGCAGAAAAGTCAAGGATCAGTACTTCTAATTCAAAGTTCAAGATCTATTCCCACAATCTACTAGCTAAAGCAATTTCTCTTCTTACATCTATTTCCCTTCAAATATTTCATTGTTTTTCCTCTGAATCATCCCAAGCTGAGAGCTAATAACCTGAACACAAACTAACAGTATGGAGATCTACGTTCTTGTTTGTGCTACTAAGCAATTCTTAAGTCAAACAATCTCTTCCTTTCTTATTTCATGGTGTTGCTTGATAGCTGAGGACTTCTAAAAATTTTTACTACTTTGCTTTATGGAATACATGATGTGGATATGACCCTGGTTCTTTGAAGTCTTTGCTAGCAGACCACAAACTCTGATAGGTAACACCAAAATTGAAAACATGAATTATGAGAAAGCTAGTGGACATACAGTTAACCTGTTTGCTGAGGTGTCATTTCAAATACTTATTATCAGGTAACTTAGAGGCTGAAGAATTTCTGAGCCAAGTTAATTATCAAGATTTGTTTATTAAGTCATTAAGTTATAGTTTGTGTGTTTATGGAGAAACTACTCCTAATAGCAAAATCATCTGTTCTTTAAGTAGTGTTATTATTTTAGGGGAAAAATTAAATGTGTGTATATATATGTATTTGTGTGTACATATGTACCCACAGTTTTTTTTTTCCAAAAAGAAATGCTACTTGACATAAGTTTATATACAGATATACAGATTATTTTGTATATCTATAGATATATATTAGCATGATATAGTAGAGAATTGTCTTCAGAGTCAGAAATACCTGATTTCAAATCCTGCTTCTCACATGTATGGATTCTATGATCTGGATAATCATTTCTTAGTTCCCCAATCACCTCTCTAAGATAATAAATTAGAGAACACTTGATGGGCACAAGAATAGAGAGTTTTCTCTCACTACAAAAATCTCTATAATAATGAAATTACAAGTCCAGACCTCCCTGTACAAAAACAACAACAACAATTGTTTTCATCTGCATATAGTTTGAAAAGCTAGGTGGCACAATGGTAGAGCACTAGGCTTGGGATCAGGCAGACTCTTCTTCCTGATATATTTATTAGTTGTGTGGCCCTGGATAAGTCACTTAACCCTTTTTACCTCAGTTCTTCATGCATAAAACAAACTGACAAAGGAAATGGCAAATCACTCCATTATCTTTGTCAAGAAAGCCCCAAAGGATTTGGCTCTTTCAACAATGTGGTGATTCAAGGCAATTACAATAGACTTGGGTTGGAAAATGCCAATCAAATCCAGAGAGAAAACTATGGAGACTAAATGTGGATTTGTTTGTTTGTTTGTTTTCTTTTTCATGTGTTTTTTCTTTTTATCTGATTTTTCTTGCACATGACAGATATGGAAATATGTTTAAAAGGATTGAACATGTTTAACCTTTTTCAGATTACTTGCCATCTTGTATATATCTACACATATAAATAATGTATATATGGCATATAATATATATTTAGAAATATGCTTCTGAACCCATGGCCTAACCAGTTTAGCCGAATCCGGAAGGTGCAAACACACCATACATATTAGTGTCAGTCGAGTTATCACTTTGCTCAAACTATTGGTAACATGTTTCTAGATACTTTTTAGGGTTTATATATTTATATTTAGTATTTATAGGATTTTTTTTTCAATTGTACAATAAGGTGATTGGTCTTGAAGACCTGAGGGATCCCTTCCAGCTCTTCATTGGTGGTTCTGCATGATTCTGAATAGAAATCTCAATGTTGACCTCTAGCTTTTCCACTTCAGTTCATTTTTTTGGATTTTATCCTATCTCATAAATTAGTTCCCTGATTTCCTTACTTGGATATAAATGTTCATCCTGCCCTGCTTTTTCCATGAAAAGATTGCCCCTTATCTCTAATGATTTTTCTAATCACTGAACTTAGCTGGATACAACATAATTCTATAAATGTCATCAGCACAAAATGATACTATGACTCTCTGGGTGCATGCCCAGAATATTGAATTTCATCATATGGTCTAGTTGTAGTTTAATGAAAACAAAACAAAATAAAATCTTCTTTTTTGGGCCCTGAAGGAAGTGTGTATTCTACTTAATATAAACTTTTCAGGCTGAACTCCACTCTGTATTAATATCAAGGTAGAAATAAGAAAGACAGTGTAACTATTCCTGGACTTGAACAAATATGTGACCAAAGTTGAAAAATATACTTTCATATATTAAAGTTATTGTTAACCTTTCCTCTTTGTATAAAGTAACTGAAAATGCAAGTTAAACCGAAGTTTATTCTCTATAAGAATAATTCTTTTCCCATGTTGCTCAGATATCATAGACATCATTGTTTATTTTCTCAGTGCCATGTAAATGTAAAATTTGCATAAACTGATGATGTTAATTGATTTATAAGTATACAAACAATATGAAAAAAGGACAGAAGTTTGCCCCTAAGGATTTCTAGAGAATAAATGCCTATCTTAGAAAACACTGAGAATGTCATTATTAGATACAGATTACATACTAGATATGACATTAGTGAAAAATCAGTTGAGTGTTAATATTGTTACATCTTTCTCCAGTAGCCCTTGCTGGCATGAAGATAACCATCACCTTCTGAGAGGTTTGGTTTGCAGATCATATGCTCTAACAGCACCTACAAAAGGACAATGACCAGCCATATTGTGACATTTGATAACCATTTTACTTTTTATTTGGAGAGAATTATTATCATTTTTTGACCCTTAATAAGATATGGAGAGATTGTGGCCACAATCAGTGGAGGAAATACCTATATCAATATCATCACAATCTTTTGAAATATTTGTTATCTTGTGGAGGCATTAAGAAATCTCCATTTCTTGCTTTGGTTGATATTTTTTCAAAAGAATAGCAATCGTGCTGAACTATCTAGAGTCTCCAGAAATAAATGATTAAATATACCTGATCTTAGCAGATTTTGGAGGAAAATTGATTTGGAAGTGAAATTGTTATAGGGTCAGAGTGGGGACTGAATTTGTGACTTTACTGTTTTCATAAAGAGAGTTCCCAATGAGAAGAATTTACCAATTAAGATGGAAAATTTTTCTCAACTTAAGAGACTGGGAAAGTTTTCTTGGATGTTATGTAATGGTGAAGTACACAGTAACAATATGTGCCAGAAATGATTTTTCAACCCAGTTCTTCTTGACTCCAAAGCCAGTTCTCTATCCACTATGTCATGATACCATTTGCTGCACAGGTGACTATAAAGATAATGAATTATCCGTCCTTTGTGACCAACAGGTCAAGTTCCTTCTAAGAGACTTCATTTAACCAAAACACCATTCCATCTACTAGTTCAGTTGCAACATCCTCTCTACCCCCAGAAGAAACTGTTTTCTTTTTCCTAAGGAGAAGGTTTGACTGGTCATATCATCTTCTTTAATTAGAATGGTGTGGTCTCTGTATAGAGTTGGACTTCATAAAACTAATTTAATCATCCACAATACTTATTAATAATTTATTTTAATTCTTTGAGTAATTGACAAGGAATTAGCTCAATGTGCAATTGTGGAAACTAGAAGCAGCTTAAATTCATATAAGTATGTGGCATTTTAACAAATCAATCTATTTAAAAATGTAGAATCTATACTTTTCAAAAATTGTGAAAGAAACAAAATTAGGATTAATAGAAATAAAATGGATTATAGACTCAAGGTTGGAAATAATTTCAGCTGGAAAAAATAGTCCAGTTTGATAATATGAAACCTAATGGAAGTCAATAAAAGTTCTACATTTATGTCCAAAAATCAATAAAACAAGGACCTAATTTTTTGGGGGGAGCACTGGCTTTGTGACAATCATCACTAGAGGAAGGATAGCTAACTTTTATGTAAGCTTTATGCTTTAAGATTTGCAAAGCAACTTGCAAACAACTATTAGATAAACGTTATCAGCAAGGCAAAAGGAAAGTAATCTCTGAGAGAAGGAGTGAGGGAAAATTCCATGAAAGGCTTGAAAGGCTCTTGTAGAAAGTGAGATTTGAGCTGAGTTTTCAAGGAAGCTAGAGAAGCCAGGCAGTAGATATGATAAAGAATAGGATTTGGGGCACTGGGGAGAAGCACTGTGAAAAAGAAAAAAAAAAAAAAAAAAAAAAGAAAAAAAAAAAACATGGAGTCAGGAAATAAATGTCTTGTATAAGAAATAGCGAGTATGTCAATCCTGGTGATCCTAGAATATATGGAGGAGAATAAAGGCCAGAAAGGCATATATTGTAAAGAATTTTAAACCACATAAAGGAAATAGGGAGCTACTGAAGTTGGGGGAGAGGATGTCAATCATGGAACGTGGTCAACCCTGCATATTAGAAAGATGACCTTAGCTCAAATCAATGGAAAAAATAATTTTAGTTCAATGCAAGTTCAATATGAATAATGTGACTGCTAAGACAGTTAACCACATCTTAGTACACATTTGGGTACTAAGAATCATAATGTCCAGATTTAATTCATCAAACATTTGAAGTGCCTAAGTGCATGATGCAGTCGCTGTGATATGTTCTATTTGGACCATACAATATGTAGAGTAGGGTTTCTCAACCTGTACTTCTTGGGGTCATGAATCAGATGGGTAAAAATATTGAATCTTTACTCTCACTAACCTCTAACTGAAAGTTCGTGAAAGGAAGCAGTCATCAAACCTTGTGGGGAGTTTGCTTTTTTTAGCATTGCACAAATACTAGTGGAGCTTGCAGACTATCTGCTTTTACTAACAGATCTATCTCCCTTTCTTGTGAGACAGCTCTCTGATGACATCCTTTATGGCACTCTTCCAATGCAATTTTTCTATGGCAATATGTTGCGGTTTACTCATATCTGTCATCATGTGTATCTTCATTGTTTTCTGGAAAACACCTAAAAAGAATTGTTCCAAGTATTTATCCCATATCTCACAGAAATATAGCTTTGAAAGAAAAAAAATTGAAAATTTTTATTTTTGTTTCTTTTTATTGAGTTTTTATCTTATTTCATAGGGAGATTCATTATCATTAGTAACACTGCATGATGTTCTAAAAGCTGTAGATGCAGCCATTCTCCTTCTTTTGTTCAATCCTGGTTCCAGCCATAGTATCTGCCTACAATGTGTAAGGCCTAAGGACTGTATGGAGAGATATGTCAAAATCCTTTAAGTGATTATAGAGCTCATTTTGAAGGCTCTGTAATTTTCCAGAGCTCTATGCAATCAAAGATAACCACAAATGGGGTCAAAGAGAGTTGGACATGATCAAAAAACAATTGAATGACTAACAAAAAATGAAATTGTAACATGACTTTAAAACTCTTGAAAATTATAAATATATTTTATAAAATTCATGTATGTAAATGTCATTTGATTAAATTGGGGGAAAAGTAGGCCCAATTATTTTACTTTACAAAAGTAGTTAATATACAAAAGTATATTAGTACTTTTCACTACTTCATCATTTAAGTATTCAATATCTGGCTCTTCTAGCATATTTAAAGATTATATATATACATATACATATATACAAGAGTATATATAAAATAAATATATACAGAACAAATACAAAGTAGTGAAGGGAAAACATTTGCTGTTGTAGGGCATCATGGAGAAGTTGGTATATCAGCTATATCTTGAAGGATGTGAGGAATTCTATAAATCAAAGGAAAGAGGAGAATAATTTTAGATCTAGAAGTATAGCTGTCCTCTTTCTTGGAATTCAAATCAGATTAACACATAGGTATGAAAGAAAGGGTAGAGCATTCCATAAAATAGGAACATTAATAAGTCCATGAAACATGTCAGGAAGAATGGAAAGACATATTAGGAAATTGTACAAAATAAACTTGGAGGATTAAAATGTGACCAAATATTGGAAGATCTTGAAAATAAGGTAGAAGAATCTGAAGTTCATTATGAGGGAAACACAAAGTTCTTAAAATCTTTCGAGTACTGAAGAAGTAACATGGTGCAACTGTGCTTAAGAAAGATTAGTATGGAAGGAAAAGGACCTATCTGTGCAAAACTGTAGCAGCTCTTTTTGTGGTGGCAAAGAATTGGAAAGTGAGTAGATGCCCATCAGTTGGGGATTGGCTGACTAAACTGTGGCATATTAAGATAATGGAATATTATTATTCTATGTGTTATTATTCATTATTCATAATTATTCATTATTATATCAACAAGTTGATTTTAGAAAGGCCTGGAAAGATTTTCATGAACTGATGCTGAGCAAAGCAAGCAATACTAGGAATACACCATATACAATAATAGCAAGATTGTATAATGATCAGCTATATCAGATTTGGTTCTTCTCAGCAGTGTAGTGATCCAAGACAATCTCAATTAACTTTGAATGAAAAATGATATGCATATAG
This sequence comes from Sminthopsis crassicaudata, assembly GCF_048593235.1. NCBI lineage: Eukaryota > Metazoa > Chordata > Mammalia > Dasyuromorphia > Dasyuridae > Sminthopsis > Sminthopsis crassicaudata. The sequence goes on along the minus strand of NC_133618.1, from coordinate 558,817,138 downwards.
AGAGAGAGGACTATAGAGAACAAACATAGACACATACTATGTTCACGTTTTTTTTCTTTTTTTTTTTGTTTTTTTTTTTTTCTCTTATGGTTTTTCCTTTTGTTCTGATTTTTCTCTCCCAACATCCTTTATGAGGCAATAGTTACAAAAAGAATATACAATGTACAACAAAGTTGTTTTTTATGTATGACTGGGGAAAATTAAAATTAAAAAAAAAAAAAGAAAAAAGTGAAAAGGTTAGTCTAGAAAGGATAATTTCAGAGAAACCTGGGAAGACTTTTATTAATTGATGCAGACTGAAGTGAGCAAAACCATGAAAATAATTTATACATTGGTAAGATTTAATTTTATTTTTAAAAAATTAAGAATTGTGATCTATATAATTAACACTCACACTTCCCGGCTACAGGTGATGATTCATGCAATTCACCTCCTAACAGAGAGATAGCCCCGAGAAGCAGAATGAACCTTTTGAAACATCTTGTATTTTTTGAAATAGCCAATTTGGGAATTTATTTTGTTTGGTTATGCACATTTGTTATAAAGGTTTTGAATTTCTTTTGCCCCTGGTGATGGGGAAGGTAAAATGAGGGAGAAAAAATGAAAAGCTTTTAATTGGGGAAAAAAAAAAAGTTTATTTAGCCTCAGTGTGAAGATATAAGTAGGAGTAGGAAAGTCTTGAATCAATGAAGTCAGCTAAGAGAATATTATATTATTATGAGGTTAAGGTGAAGAAAGTCAGGATTAAGATAGCTAAGAGTAGAATGAGACAGGAAGAAACATCAGGGAAAAAAATGAAAGTTTATAATTCTGGAAGAAAAACAAGTATCTTTATTGTTAGCATGGCATGTGCTAATTGCAGTGGTGTTAGAGTATTCACAATTAGTGCTTCAAGTTCAAGCCCTAAATGGGAAATACATCATTTCATGAATAAATAAAAACTTTTGTAGGTGAAATGATAAAAATTTTCAAATAAAGAGTTCTTTGTCAAGGACTACATGGTTTATGAGTCTAAAACACCTTTATTGTGCAAAGACTCTAGTGTTATCAATGCAAATGTAATATGCAAAAAGAATCTGACATGTCAGTTTTCTAAAGGAGATGACTTGTCATTTTTCAGTTAATAACTCTGCAGGAAACAGGTAAGCCACATAGCATTTTTCTACTTTCTTTCATCTCATCTGGCCAAACCTGTGGAGAGAGCACCCCACATTTTAATATAGAAAATGATAATCTTTCATTTGAGGTTCTTCTACATAATACCTTTCCCTACAGTAGGAGCTGAATTACCATATGCAAATTATAGATGCTTAAGCACTCTGTGATGACCTAAACATAGCTACAAATGCCTTTGAAAGGTATTAACTTCTTATAGACATATTTAAGATGCAGCTAAAATCCATATAGAAAACAACAAAGAACTCAACAGTATTCCTAAATGATGTCACTTTGTCTCAAAGTTTGGGTTTTAATTCTGTTGCTCACATGACTTTGCTTGGGTTATAGTTGTTTTGTGCAAAAAAAAATCTCAAAACCTATTACATAAAATAATAAAAATCCTTTTAATTTGCATATGCTTATAGCAAGATAGAGTCCAGTTTCTACTTGGATTAGGAAAGTCTAGAAGCTATAAGTCAATTAGGATTTGTCATTGGGAACAAAAAGAACAACAAATGGCAACATTTTCATATAATTTAACTATGTTTTCAGTCTGCATATTTTTATAACATCCTCTATTGCCAACTTTATGGTTGAAGGGACAAAAAAAAATAATCAAACTAGCTTTAGAAACTATGCTGTTTTAAAATACCATTTGAATATAGTGTTGAAAAACTAGAGAGAATTTTTTTTTGTTTAAATGGCCCTCAATTCTTTCGAACCTCTATTTGCTTCTCCGGTGTGAAATTGGCAGTGATGGAAAAAGGGATGCTGAAAACTCTGGGAAGGGCAGGTCCAAAATAAGCTGCCATGGACTGATTTGTGATCTGCATCATTAGACAGAATAGACATCAGTAAGATCACATATCCATTATGCTATTTAAGTGATTATACATGTTAAATTGTAGACGATAAGGGGAATACAGAGAAGCACTTATCAATCAGACTAGTGAATGCTAGTGAACAGATTGGTTTTTTGTTTTATTTCTTTGTCCCTCTGAGTCATCTTTGTATACAAGATTGAGAATTTGCAAATAAAACAATGTATAGCATTTAGCAGGAAATGACTGGGAAGAGCCCAAAGTCCTGTCAAGGAGAAGCAAGTTGGATAAACTTTTCCAGATGTTTGGAGGTGAATCTTTTCATTTTGTGCGCAGCACTCGTTTGACCTGCTTCACATTATTACGGAAGACTTTGTTCATAGGTATCAAGCTTCCTTCTTTTGCTTTATTGGTTTCTGCTCCTGCTGACCTCTTGTAGCAGTTCAGTTTCTAACATCTCTGAGAACCTCATCATCATCACTCAGTCCATCTCACCTTGGGCTGAGATTAAAAAAAAAAAAAAAAAAAAAAAAAAAAAGGCAAAATAATAGAAAAAAAGGAACTTCCAGCACCGTTTTGGTGACAGCCAAGGGACATGGCTAATACAGTGAGAGTAAAATAGTGAGAGAAAGGAGAGGGGAAAGAGGAGAAAGGGAGGGCAAAGGAGAGGAAAGGGAGAGGGTGAGAAAGGGAGAGCAAAAAAGAGTGAAACAAAGCAATATGATTTTAATATTTAAGTCTGGTTTTAATTTCTGGTGCAGTAAGTTAAAGTAAGTTTAAACTTTAAAATTTAAAGAGTATTGAATGAATCTAAGTTAAGTGAAAACAAAGTAAAATCAAAATGGAGTAGAAAGAATGAGAAAAATTTTATTACCATTAGACTATCACAACAGTTATGGAAGAAAACAAGATATGTGTGTTTGTGTGTGTGTGTGTGTGTGTGTGTGTGTGTATGTATGTATGTATGTATGTTTGTGTGTGTGTGTGTGTGTTTCCAAAGCAGTGACCAAAAAAATTCACAATCTATGTCTTAAACTCTTCAAAGGAACAATAAATACATAACTAAATATGAATAAAAATCAGATTATTTCAACATTAGTCTTTCAGTCGCTTTTGATAGCCACTAACAATATTCTCACTTGGGCCTCCTATCATTAAAATGAAAACATCCCACATATTTTTAGGGAAATATATCCTTGAAATTCCAACAAATAACTTCAAGTGTGATGTATAATGAATTACTTTAGGATTGAATATCAGAAAACCTGGGTTCAAATCTCATCCCTGGTACTTGCCATTTATGTGACCTTGGGACAATCACTTGAATTCTCTGAGTCAATTTTCTTATTCTACAATATTGGAGTTGGCCTTTAAAACCTATGCTCAGAGATAAGGGTTGTGTTTAGCATTTATCTGCTAGAGCTTTATTTGAATTTCAACTAGCTTATGAAGAGGCTCCAAGGAAGAGGCTGATATTTCAACACCTAAAAAATACCAATTCAGCTTGATACAGTTTGTTTTTACTAATTATACCTGGAAGAAATTGGGATTAGAGATAAGAAATAAAAGATTGTGGAGCATACCAGAAAAATCAAGTTTGTTTTCTATAGTAAAGTCATTGAAAAGAGGATAATATTTATGTTTAATGGGGGTTGTCCCCAATGGAGCATGCACAGAGCTGTTCATTCTGTCTAATCTCATATGCTGGCTCAGGCCCAAAGAATTTGGGCACTCTGCCTACATATATGGTAAGGCAAAAGCAGATATGACATCTTTGTGTGTATTCTTTGAGATGTCTTCAAAAGGGACTTCAGCAGCTCTATAGTCCTTGCCACTCATGAAAAATAATCCACTCTATAACACATCTGATAAATATTCACCTAGTCATCTCTTAAAAACTTCTGATGGGAGTGAATCTACCATCTCCCTAGATTGCCTATTTTGCTTTTTGATAGTCCTAAGAAACTTTTCCTTATTTCAAGTCTAAATCTTTCTCTTCATCTTTCATTCCTTTGTTCCAACTTCTGCCTTGAGGACCAAGTAAAATCTGTTTTGTACATAATTATCTTTCAGATACTTGAAGATAGCTATCACATTCCTTTTAAACCCACTAAATCCACACTACTCATCGCTAATCCTTTCAGTAACTCTTCATGCCTTTAGATTAGAGTTCTTCACCTAGATTGGCCCTTTCTTAATGCTCTTCATCTTGTAAGTGTTCTTCCCAAAATGTGGCCCCCAAAACTTCTGGATCTGATCTGATTTAGGAATAGTACAATGGTACTACATTTGACAATTACATCTCCATTAATGCAGCCTAAGATCATATCAACTTTTGGGGCTGACCTAACACATTGTTAACTCATGCCAAACTAAAATCCCTAAAGGGTCCAAAGCACTCCCTGTCCAAGTCATTTCCACATGAAGTTCTTTCTCTTCATATTTCCTTAACACTGTGCCTGTGCAACAGTTGACATTTGGGAATTCAATTTTGTCTTTACCCTTATCCTTATTGAATTTAATCCATTTAGAACTGGCACTGTGTTCTAAATTGTCAAGATGTTTTTTGATCCTGGTATTGTTATTCAGTCTGTTAACTATGCCTCTTAGCTCTGTCATTCACAAATTTGATAAATGTGCCCTCTATATCTTTATCCAAGTCACTGATAAAAATGTTAAAAGCACAGTGCCAAAAACAGGTCCCAAGGCACTCCAAGGGAAACTTCCTTCCATATTAACATCAAACCATTAATGCATCTCACCATCCAAGATCTTTTCATTGTGTCCATAATAACAAAATTAAGGAATCTATCAAATGTTCCTCTAAAATATAAATAGAATATATCTACAATATTTCTTTGAAATGTCATTCCAGAGATTCAACAGAAAAAGAAATAGTTATTGTGGCATTAGCAGCTATCGTTTTTTTTTTTTTTTTAATAAAAAACATTTTAGATCTTTGTGATCATGTGATCCTTTAACATATTTTCATAAATTTCATAAATTATTCCTTAGATGAAATTATTCTATATAATAGAATATATATAGAATATATATATAGATATAATATTCTATAATATATATATATAGAATAAATTATTCTAGATGAAAACTTCTTAAGCTTTTTTGTGTCATGGACTTCTATGGATGTCTAGTAAAACTTATATACCTCTTTCAAAATAATGTTTTCAAATGCAATTAATTAAATATAAATTAAATTATAAAGGAAAGCAATTATATCAAAAGGTAAGAAAAACAGACCTAAGATTAAAACTCTCAAATGTAAATTAATGGAATTTTATAAAGAATCAAAGTCCACAAGTATATAATTTGCCAGAATTCCAGATCTTAGGGACTACAATTTGTTTATTCGATTCTCTTCTCCTTTTTGAAAATCAAGAAAATATTTGTCTTTCTCCAATACAGTGGCATTTCCCCCATTCTCCATAGTTTTTCAAGGATCACTGGCAGTAGTTTGTTAATCATATCTGCTAGTTTTCTCAATACCCATCTGCTCCTGGTGACTAAACCTCATTAAGGGCAGGAAGAATAAATATTTTAATATGTTTCTAGATATTTCTGAGCTTCAACTTTCTATTAATCATGCTTATTTTCTTTCTAAAGATTATTCTTCTTGGAAAAGAACCAAAAATAGTTTGGGGAACCCTACCCAAACTTTTTTTTTTTTTTTTTTATCATTATTCCATCTAATTCATATAGCTGTCTTATCTCTTCTTTATTCCTCATCTTTTTCCCAATAAGAAAGAAGGAAGGAAGGAAGGGAAAGAGAGAAGGAGGGAGGGAGGGAAGGAAGGAAGGAAGGAAAAAGAGGGAGGGAAGGAGGGAAAAAGGGAGGGAAGGAAAGAGGGAGAAAAGGAAATACAAAATTGTATTTGAAGCAAGTCACAGTAGTGTGATCTGTTTAGCCTTTGACACAGAGCACAAATTAATAGCAGAGTAATTACAGCCCTTCATTTCTATCATTTCATTTTTCCAATTGCTGTGACTTTTTTTCAGAAGCCATCAGACTTTTTTTTTTCATTTAATTGGCCGATTATATATTCAAGTAACAAGTTTTTTTTTTTTCTGTCTACATTAATCTTCCCTTAAATTCTTGTCATCAGTTTCTCACAAAAATATCTTTTTAATTTTTGTCATTTCATTGGTGTGGGAAGCTCCTTCTACTCAATCAGAGAGCAAGCATCCTGTAGCTTACTATGTAATGCATTGCTAAGCAGCTATGTAATACACAAACACAGTGCTGTTGTATTGTCAGGAAGACCTGAGTTTAAATTCAGGTCCTCCCGACTCTATCCAATGTACTATGTAGTTGTCTTTTAACTTCATAATCTCTAGTATTGTTTTCTGGATTCCTCATGGCTGTTCCACTAGGACTGTGTCTGTCATGAATATCATAGCATAGCAGTCTCCTCTTTAAGAAGAGCTTCATATCAATTACTTAACTCCAGAAATATTCTAGAGCCAGTTCAAAACTGTCTTTCAAAAGTGATTGTTAAATTTTCAATGTGAGCATTTACATGCTAAAAATACAACAAATCAAGGTTTAGTTTATTGCTTTGTTGATTATTTAGATTTGAGAAAGCAAGGAATATACACAAAATTAATGTAGTTAAAATTAGAAGAAAAGCAGTAAAATGTGGAAAAATCTTTGCAGCCTGTTTCCTTAATAAAGGTGTCATTTCTCCAAAAGACTGAAACAAAAATGTAAGAACAAGGGGAATTCCTCAATTGATAAGTGGATAAGAATATGAATAAAAAGTTTTCAGATGAAGAAATCAAAGCTATCAATAATCATATGAAAAAATGTTCTAAATCACTAATAGAGAAATGCAAATGAAAACAATTTAAAGGTACCATCTTATAACCAACAGAAGGGCTAAAATGACATAAAAAATGACAAAAGCTAGAGAAGATGTGGGAAAATAAATACATTAATACAATGTTGGTGTTTCTGTGAACTAGTTTAAATATTCTGGAAAGCAATTTGGGACTACCCCCAAAATCTACTAAACTGTGATCCAGAAATATCCGGTCTATCTCCTAAGAGATCAAATAACAAAGAAAGAATCTATATGTACAAAAATATTTTAATAGGTCTTTTTGTGGTGTCAAGAATTGGAAATTGAGGGATGCCCATCAATTAAGGAATTATTGAACAAAATATGTCAATGTGATTGAATACTTTTGTCTTGTAAGAATGATGAAGAGGATAGTTTTAGAGAAACATGGGAAAACTTATATGAAATGATGGAAAGTAAAGTGAACAGAATCAAGTGAAAAATCTACAGAGTAATAATTTTGTAAAGATAATCAGTTGTGAAAGACTTAGTTACCAATCAACACAATGATACACTATAGTTTCAAAAGATTAATGAAAAAGGTTATCCATTTCCAGATATAGAACTAATGAATTCAAATTATAGAATATTATTTTTTCTTTTTTTCTCTCCTCTCCTCCCCATGCCAGAATATGACTAATGTGGAAATTTGTCTTACATAACCTCATATTTGTAATGAGTTTTGAATGTCTTGTGTTTTTAAAATATGGGATATGTTTAGGGAGGAGAGAATCTAGAATTGAAAATAAAATAAAATTGGTTTCCCTTCCCCTCTATGGAATATTATTTTACTCTAAATCGATGTTGTTAAAATCAAATAGAAATAGGAGCCACTAAATATAAATAAGTGTTGACTTAGAAAAACCACATATTACCATCTTTTGTGTTCCTTTTTTATTTTAAAAATATTTCCCAGTGAAATTTTAATATGGATGATTAAGACCAAACTCAGGACTATTGCAGGCTGTATGTGTCCCTGGACACCATGTTAAACAACTCCCAACAAGGTCTTCAAGATTATGGTCTGCTCTTTCACTTTCTTTCATATGTTTTCAAGCAGAAGTCATTCTTCTATTTGTAAGCTGTTTTTTTTTTTTCTTTAAAGAAGCTTTTCATTTTATCTAACATGTGCAGGTACTTTTTCAAGTCTACTTTCTTAAATGATGAAAAGGAAATGAAGTGATGTTTTTAGCATATACACCTATTTTGTTCATGGCAGAAAAACAAATATCATGTATTTTTTCCTAGGATACTCTAAAATACCTTCTTTCATACATGTTTTCTAGGTTAAGAATCCAATAATACTCTTCTCTGTTTTGTTACTAGTAACAGATTTACCTAACTCCCCCTTGAAAACTCTTCTCATTTTCTTAGCACTTTGACAAATATATAGATTTTCCCTTTAAAATTTCTTTTTATGTTTTTCTTCCTCATTGAATCTTTTTCCTTCACCTTGATTTTTTTCCTTCTCTTCTTCTTTTTCATTTAGTTTGATTTCTTTCACATCCTCTTCTTAAACTTTTTGGAGAAAGAAGAGGATTGTCCACATGACACCTGTACAATAGTTTAATGAATCATGAAATTCTCTTCTTTCAACAGAAATCTTAATCTGGAAATTCCCAATTTTTGGGAATTATCTAACTTGTGGTTCCCCATGAAATACTCTCTTAAGAAATCTCATTTTCCCAAATAGAAAAATGATTATATTCTTTTAAAAACAGATTTACTTAATGAGGAAATAAAAAGAATTGTATGAATATGGTTTACTGGGTTTTGACAAAGATTTTGATGAAATACCTTTCATTTTTCTTGTGGAAAAGATGGAGTGATATAGATGAATTTAGTAGTGTTAAATTCAAATGGAAAAGGGTCCCTGTGAGAAGCATACTGATTTAGAAAACCAAAAATTGACATCATCTATATTGCATTATATTTTTACTTTATTACATGCATTTCAATCATATTTTAATCTGATTCAGTAAACTCAAAAGTGTTCAGCTTGTTTTAATACTTCTGATGTATAACTGGTTGGATGGCTAGTTTCAAAGAATAACTAATCTTCAATGGTTTATTTCACTGTGATAAGTTCTCCAGGCTTGTTCCTGTGCTATTTAATATTACTATGAAAGAGTTGTTCTATGACTAAATGATAGAGTATTGGACCTGGAGTTAGGAAAGACTGAGTTCAAATCTAGCCTCAAATATTCACAATCTGGGTAGATTCTGGGAAAATCATTTAATTTCTGTTTGCCTTTATCCTTTAGAAAAGGAAATGACAAATCATTTCTGTATCTTTGCCAAGAATACTTCATATGGATTTCTGAAGAGTTGGAATAGCTGAACAACTACACAACTAAACTGAAACACTTGGATAAAGATATAGATGTCATATATTCATCATATTTGCAGGAGACATGAAAATGAGAAGAATAGCTACACAATGGATGAGAGTTATGATACCATGGCTCTTGACAGATTAGGATATTGGTACTGATCTAATAAAATGAAATTCAAAAAGGATAAATGTAAGATCTTGTACCTAGGTACAACAAAATTTAACTTTGCACATATAAGAAGGGGAAGGTATAATTAGTTAGCAGTTCTTTAAAAAAAAAAGTCTTAGTGTATTTCAGGCTCAATAAGAGTGAACAGTTTGATGTAATGGTCCCAAAAGCCAATGTGATCTTGGACCATTAATATAGTTCAATAAGAGAAACCTGGCTTCCAAGAATAGGCAGGTAATATTATACTCTTTCCTGGCCAGACCTCATCTCAAGAATTATGTTCAGATCCAAGCACCATAATTTAGGAAGAACTTTTGACAAACAGAAGAATACAACAAACATTTTGAGATCATGACATAGAATGATAGGTTGAAGGAACTAGGCATGGTTCTCCTAGAATAAGAGGAGACCCTACAGGTTGTTATCTTCAAGTATTTGAAAGACTTCTGTGTGGAGAATAGAAGAGAATTGTTGTGGTCATCCTCGGATAACCAAAGAAGAAAAAACATTAGGTGGAAGTTGCAAAGAGGTGTATTTAGACTTGATATCAGGAAAACATTCCCAGTAATTAAAGATGAATAAAAGTACAATGCGTCACCTAGAAAGGTGATTTTCAAGTCAAAAACTCACTGATCATTTGGTAATTCAGGACTTAGCACCAGTGTCTAGCATATAACAGGCATTTAAAATATTTAATCTTTAACTTATGGAATAACCATAGTATAGTAACAATATAATAAAAATTTAAAAAAAACAATTGCACATGAAATTGCAAATCTATTATGGACAGCTCATTATTCATAAGTGTTTGTCTTGATTTGACTTGTAGGATATATGATGGTGGGGATTTTTTTGTGTTTATGTTGGAGTAGATTGCTGCTAACGTCCCTTCCAAATATCAAATGTTGTAATCCTTTGATTCTGTTTTCCATATCACATTGCCTTAGAGAGTACACCTTTTCCCCCTTTTTAAATAGGGGGTTGAGATTCATGAACATTGTCTCTAAATTACCTCAGTATTTGCTTCTGCTACAAATCACAATAAATTGTTCCCTGTGGTAAGGCAGAAGAAACCTGTCTGGGGCACTGGTTCTTCTCTTCCATGATAAATGCAAGATCAGAATTATGGTATATCTTCATAAAGCAGAAAAAAAAAAAATAAAGTGAGAGTGAGCAAACCTGTCTGGTAGTTCACTTTTAAAAGGGGGAGGACTTAGAGGTAGCAGATTCTGCAGGACTCTTTCCATATGAATTTCAGTTCTCTGATCATCAGAATTCTCTCTTCTAAAGCTTGGGAATCTTGTAATGTCAAATTCTTCCCTCATTAATACTTTCTTCATTCTCATTTTCTTCTGATCCTTCTCCTAGAATCTTTATTTTCTTTTAGTATGAATTATTCCTTTCTAGTTCAAATCCAACTCTATTTAAATACTTAAACAAATGTTACTGTAGGATTGGGGATTGGGATGGGCATAAGGTCAAGGAAGAAGAGTGCTGCTCAAGCACACAGATGTTTCTCTATTTCTCTTTTTCCAAGGAATTGGCATTTCAAATTCCTACCACCAAGTAGGGCTGTGAAAGGAATAGTCAGATGATAAGGATAAAATGTGTTTAATCCTGATATTTCCATAAGTATTTTCTGGAATTTCTTTTGAGTAAAGTTTTTTTGTCTGACAAGATGTGAACATTGGGTAAAAAAAAAAAAAAAAAAAAAAGGAAATTACTCAAAAGTCTCCTTTGGGGTTATTTCAAAAGTCAAAGCAGCCTTGCACAGCTTATTCTCCTTTTATGCTCTTCAACCACAGAGAAAGGTTTCAGTAGCCATAATCAATCATTTAATTACCTACTATGTGCCTGGCAGTGTAAAATGAAACAAAGACTAAAATCAAAATGTTCCTGGAACCTTATAACAGGAAAAAAGTTACAACAGGAACTTACATTCTTTATTAGGAATACATAAGGTATATAAGGTAGAAGTTTTGGGAAGGGGTAGAGAAAAGAGACACATTCACAGCTGGGGTGATCCTTACGTAAACATTAGTGTTTGAGTTTAGCTTTGAAGGAGAGGTAAATCATACCCACAATCACCTTAAGGTAGACAAAGTACTCTGATCACAACAAGTCTCCCGGAATGTATCAACAAATTTTACACATAGCTATTCAGACTTCAAGAGATTACTTCGTTTGCCAATGGTAAGAAAACAAATAAGCATCTATTGGTATTCTACCATTCTACCTCTCTAATACAGATGCCCCTGTTACTTTGTATTTAAACGAAAGGTATTGAAGATCAAGATTATAGAACATCATCAGTTTTTTAATCCAGACATTGAAAGATACACTTGTTCTGAGGCAATTAGGTAAATGGCCTCTTCCATACAACATAGAGAAGTATGTAATTTATGCCTTATGAAAATGAAATTAAAAATTCTCACTGGAAGCTCCTGGAATAGTTAGAAAACAAAGAAAAAGTCAGTCGTCAAACCAAAATATTGGGTTTCAACATCACCTCATATCCCTGATTGACTGTTTGGTTTCTGTCTTTTTCCACATAGCAGCCCCTTGCAATCTGGTCACTGTGTACCTTGGGGCACTCTTAACTCAGTGTGAATTCTGGGAAAGCTGGTATGGAGGTTTCTTTCTTCTCTCCTGCCCCACACTTAAAGTAATTACAAGTAAAGGTTACCCTGTGCTGTGTCTGCTACCCTACAATTTTGTTTTCAGTTGCTGAGATTAGTAAATTTGAAGTACAATCACTGGAACCGATTGGAAACCCAGAGTTATTTGCTCCTACTTCTCTGATGTTAAAAGTAACCTTGAAAATGCTTTTCAATGCTGATAATCAAGGTGCTGTCCTATCTGTCTCAGAAATTACTACCTTAACTTCAGCTTGTCCCTGATATCCTCTATCTATCTCAGAATGTTTCTGAAGATCCTTTTTTGAGGTGAGCTCATTTGGACTTTTCCCACAAAAATTGCTTTTGTTTTCTAAGATTAAAAGAAACAAACAATTCTCACAGAACCATATCTAAGAAGGCATGGCAAATCCAGGTACATGCTATTTAAATAAAATCTGTGTCATGACTAATTTACAAATAAACAAACAAAAAGCTTTATGAGTCTGCATTCATAGAAATACGAAATCCCATTTAGCAGAAATATTTTAAGAGATATAAAGATCACAGTGATTATAAAAGCTAGAAGGGATCTGTTGATAGTAAATGTTGATACTTAAAGATAACTTGGGGAGGGGCAGCTAGGTGCTAGTGCAGTGGATAGGGCACCATCCCTGAAGTCAGGAGGACCTGAGTTCAAATCTGATTTCAAAAACTTAACACTTCCTAGCTGTGTGACCCTGGGCAAGTCACTTAACCCCAATAGCAATAGCAAAAAAAAAAAAAAAAAAAAAGATAAATTGGGGATAGAAATATCTCTGCCTAATTTGTTGCCTACAGGATTTTTTTTAAAATTCAGAATTATAGAATTACAAATAAGAAGTCACCAGCTCAAATTGGCCCTTTCAAAAATTACTCCAAATTGATTTACATGAAAATCAAGAGAATTCTAGAAGTTTAAGGAAATACACTCGGCATGACTCCTTTATAGTTTTGTTATGGAGAGTATCCAGGATGTTTTGAATGCACACAGACTAACGAATAAACTATGATGAAATAAAATAAATTTTCTGATCATAAATAAATCCAGAAGTCTAAGTTCAATAAGTCTCAAATGGGAGACTTAAAAATGCCTCAGGAATTCTCTAGTTTTCTAGGTGTTGCAGGCTGAGGGTTTGCATCACAAAAAAAGCTAAAAGTGGGTCAATAAGGCATCAAGCCAAAGAGATAGCAGATTTTTCAACTTGAGACTACCTGTTATGCAAATACAGAACATGTTAGTAGAGAACAACAGTACTATGGGTGAATGGAGAAAGATGTTCATCTAGTTATATTACCAGAAGACATGGGCAGATATTTCCTATTAAAAAAAAAAAAAAAAATGAGAGTTCTGCAAGCATAATATGCAATCTCTGACCATATTGACTACTACCATATGTATTTTCTTCATATGTCCTTTCTTCTGTTGGTATTAGTAGTCTATTGAAAAGTTTGCTCACATCTATATGGAAGAAATCTTTTTGTCACTTTTGAAATTCTGTTTTAGTTAAATGTCTTTGACCTTGAACTGACTTGTCTTCCTATTCACTGATTAAAAACAACATGTGGATACTTCTCTTCTTATTCACCAGTAAAATGACATTTGAATTATTGTTGTATAAATATTTTATTCAAATCCAACTTTTTGTAACCCCATTTTGGGATTTTCTTGACAAAGATCCTGAAGTTTGTGTTTCCTCCTTCAGTTCATTTTACACCATCACTCTATCCATTCTATACCACCTAAATGCCCCAAAAGAAATACTTGGGAAAGGGTACACATGTATTTTTGAATGTATGTTAAATCATATCAACCACATGCATAAAATCGGGTGTAATGTTAAATAAAAACCCATGTAAGGGGGCCCTAGGTTGTATTATATAATTTTTGAAGCCATATGCATAGAAAAAAGAAGTGGATTCAGTTACTTGTTAACAAAGTGACTATATAGAGGGAAGATGGTTGAGATCTGAGCCTTAGGGAATGTACTTTTAGTGAAAATCTATGCTGATTCTAGTCCATGTTTAATGCAATGGTGATGGTATGGTAGAAACAAAAGGAGTATAAAACATAGCTGTTTCTATTAAGGAGTTTGTAATATACTTGGAAGGCATGTTTAACACAGATGAGATAATAATAACATGCATATAAGATTCACATGCCAAACTGTGTGCTATGCATAAAGTACTGGGGGAGTTCAGAGAAAGAGGATTTTACTGTGAAGTAGAATACTAAAAGAAGTTTTCATGGAGAAGTTGAAATTTTAACTGGGTGTTAAGAATGGAGAGAATCTGGATAGGTACAAGGGACTGACAAGAATATTCGCGGTCTCAGGAGCAACAAAAGTGAAGGAACCGAGACAGGACAGATAGGGCTTGTTTGTAGAACACTTGAAGAGATGTGTAGTTATTGCTGTTGCTGTTTTTGTTTTAAGAGTGAATGGAAGTGGTGGGGTTACTCTACCAAAGGCTTTGAAAGCCAGATTTGGGAGCTGGGTAAATTCTTTTTGAAGCAGTGAGTGATAGAACAAAAGCATCTCCATTTGGATGTCTTGTCTGTGTCTCAGACTCAATAGATCCTGAACGAAGTCTTCATCCCAATGAAAAGATCCTGTAGATGGCACCATCAGCATAGACACCCAGTCTTGAAATTTAGGAATCCACCAGTCTTTCCCTCCACATTCAATAGCCAAGTACTTTATTCCACTGCTATAATATCTCTTTCCTTTTTCTTCCCACTCTATTTACACTGGCAACAACTTGGTTTAAACCCAATTTACCTTTCATCATGGCTTTCATAACTGTTTCCTGAATCCATAACTCATTGCCACTGCTTTTTTATTCTGTTCTTCACATAACTAACAAAATAATTGTCCTAATGCAGACATCTCACCAAGTCAGTTCCATGCTCAGATTCTTCAAAGTCCAATTTTGCTTATGGAATAAAATACACTTGCCTTGGCATTTAAGGCCCTCCACATTTTATCTCCTAAATTTTCAGACGTACTTCATGCCATTCTCTTTATTAATAATGCTATTTTTGCATCATTCTAGACTATAAGATATTATCTATTCTGCATTGGGTCCAACCACCATTTATTCCTGCAAAACTATCATCTCATACCTGCTATTCACTCCACAACTCTGCCTATATTTTATGACCCTTGGCAAATCATTTAATTAAGTTTCAATTTTCTCATCTGTAAAATGGGCATAATAATACTTACCTGCAAGCAGGTGGGTGGTACAATGGATAAAATTCTGGGCCTGAATCAAGAAGACTTCTTCCTAAATTCAAATCTGGCTTCAGAAATTTACTAATTCTGTGACTCTGGGCAAGTCACAACTCTATATGGTTCAGTTTTCTTACTTGTAAAATGAGCTGGAAAAGGAAATGGCAAAGCCTTACCTCTGCCACAAAAATCCGGAATAAAGTCACAAAGAGTTGGACATGGCTAAAACAAAAATGCTTAACCTATATTGTGGAAAAAGCACTAGATGAATTAGATTATTGAGGATCTGCAGTGCCCCAAACTTTGTACCATATTAAAGCAACAAGTACTCTTCTTATTATTTATTTTATTATTTTATCATGTATTTATTCATATTACATATATTATAATATTTGCATCATTATTATTGGAATTCTCTTCCTCCAAGATTTTGCCTACTGTCTTCTTCACATAATCTTCTCATATTTCTCTAGATGAAAATGTTCCTCTTGAATTTTCTTAAGCCTTTGTTTAGGTCTCTCCCTTGACCTTATCATATTTTACATTGTTCCATGCTTATGTATGTGTCTCTGGTCTTCTCTTTCCACTCATAGAATAAATGTTTCTTGCCACATGGACTATGGCTTTTTTCACCTTTATAACCATACCTAGTTCCATTTTTGGTGCACATTTGTGATTTCATTGATGTAAGGAATTCCCATTGTGGAAACTTCCACCACTGTAGGAACTATAACTTATAGCCAGAGAATTATCTCAGGCATTATAAGGTAAATGATTTACCCCTGGTCTCAGAGCTAGCATGTATCAAAGACAAGACTACAACTCTGGGTTCTGTGATTCAGAAGCCTGCCTTCTTCCCACTATTTTGCTCAGCTTCTTACCTTGTTCATAGTAGCTTATTTCCTTGGATATAATTGTAATAAATGGATTATCCAAGGAGAGGGAAGCTCTTTATTTATTTCTGTTTTCTTCTCTTTCCCTCTTTCTTCTTTGTCTGATGGCTCTTTTTAAGAATTCCTTTTGAATTCTGGGTATCCAGGTTTGAAGGAGACTCAGGGGGTCTTTAGCTATTTCTTTAAGGATATTTTAGTGAACTTTTTACTTACATGTTCTTGTTGAGATGCAATGTAAACACCACTCTTTATTTCTACTTGAGCAAGAATAGATTGATGAAGACTCATGTTCCCCTAAAAGTCAGCATTTTCTCTTCTGTTAGAAGATGTAGGGACTGTAGGAGAAAACACTGTCCGTGAAACCTTCACTTCAGTATCATGTGGCTAAGTAAGTATAGCTCATGGTAAATATACATGTTCTGGGATTTCCATATTGAAGGGTTTGTGAAGAATAACTCACATATATATATATATATATATACATATATATATATAATGCTTTAAAGATTATGAATAATTCAGTGGACACAAAATTCTAAATAGTTAAAAGTTTGCTTCCTTCTTTTCCTTTCCTATTTATTTCACTGATTTTCATCATCTTTCCTAATCAAAGCCTTACATTATATGAGTAGAAGCCCAGTGTGTTGCATAGAGTGCAGGAAGTCTTTTTTTTCAGGGGGAGAGGGATTTCTTTTGAGGCTCTTGGAGTTAAATGATTTGTTTATGGTCATATAACTACCAAGTGTCTTAATCCAGATCGGAATTCGACTCATCCTGACTCCAAGCCAGTGCTGTATCCAATGGATCACCTTGTTGTGGGTGTGCCAAAGTTAGAAAGTCCTCCATTCAAATCTTGTCTCTATTGCTTACAGTTATGGGACCATATCATCAGCAAGCATCTATCCAGGGTTTACTTAACATCTCTGAAACTTATTTTCCCCACCTGCAAAATGGAGATAATAATGCCATTAGTACCAACTACACAGGAAGTTCAACATCTGTAAAATAGTCATAATACTCACTTCACAAGGATATTGTGATACTCAGATTGAGATTTGTGTACCCATTACACACTTTATCATCATCAATGAATATATACTTTGTAAACTCATCATCACCATCATCATATTATTGTTGTTGTTGCTGTTATTATTCTCCTGCCTGAGAATACAAATAGCAAATCCTAGCCCTGTTTTTCCATATATACATACACTTAGTACTATTTAAAATCTTACAGGTTTTTCATGAAAACAAATGAGTCTCTTGTTTATCTGCTTATATATATCATTGCATCCTATGGCCAATTTGTCTCTGAACATGTATTTTATGTTTTCTCTAAGATATTGAGAGCTGGAACTAGGGATGAGGCAATAGTGACTTTGTCACAGGATGTGCAATGTACAGGGAAATCATAACACTTGAAGGTTTTCAATGGCATAAGGAAAAGAGAATTAATTGCCAATTTAGAAAAACTGCATAGTTAAAATAAAAGGCTACTAAATGTTAGTCTGGGATGAATTCTTCCAACTTTGTCTTTCCAATCTCACCACAAATGAGGGTGTATTTTGTGTAGTAGACCATGAAAGTCTGTGGTATTCACTCTATATGCAAAAACGTCTAGTTACAGTTTTGAATGTCTTATATGTCTATAGACACTCAGTGGACCTCTTGATTCTGCTTACTACAAATGACCTCTTCTTCCTCAAACTTTTTGTGTCACTTTTTCTAGATCTCTTTCAATAAGTACTGCCATATTTATTCTATGCTGTATACTAGTAGATAATGGCACAGATTTTCTTGTTGTTCAATAATTTCAGTAATGTCCAACTTCTTATGACCCCTTTTAAGG
Organism: Sminthopsis crassicaudata; assembly: GCF_048593235.1. Classification (NCBI taxonomy): domain Eukaryota; kingdom Metazoa; phylum Chordata; class Mammalia; order Dasyuromorphia; family Dasyuridae; genus Sminthopsis; species Sminthopsis crassicaudata. The sequence continues at coordinate 558,799,167 of NC_133618.1, read as the reverse complement.
TTTTCTTGGTGGATACAAAATGCTTTGGCATTTCCTTCTCTAGCTCTTTTTAAAGATGAGGAAACTAAGGCAAACAGGGTTAAGTAGTAACTTGCCCAGATGATCCAAGACCAGATTTGAACTCATTTCTTCCTAACTCCTGGCCTGGAATTCTATCCATTATATTACCTAGATAAAATGACACAGATAGGAAATCATTTTGATCTTTGCAAATCTTCAGTTTCTATATCAATTTAAATTAATATGAGAAAGATTCTCATTCTTGCCATCTTTTACTCAATGGAGTCCAGCTAGAGATGGTCCTGGAATAGCTTTTATCCTGCTACTATCCAGTTATATTTTATGCTATTATTATTAGCCATACACTAAAAAAAGGTATGGAATTGGCTTATCATGATATTTTTGAAAGTAGTTTAAATTTATAAATTTTTCATTTTTATAATGGGAATGATGCACATTTTGAGATTTAGTCACTTTTGAAAAAGGCCTTTTAGATACTTAGTCAGCAAGTCATGAAGAACTTCAAATTATTAATGCATTTTATAATGATTTTTTAAATCAAAGCAAATTTTTTGTGTGTCTCTTGAAAAGCAATTTCTGTATTCAGAGATTTTTCCACTTGCTGTTGGCAAGTCCTCAAGGTGCTTTTGTGAAGTGCATCTTACAGACTGAGAGGCGGAGAAGTCAGCATCCCCCACCCCTCAACCCTTTGAGGCTCATTCTTAGCCCACCTACACACACACGCTTTCAGAATAATAAATGACTACATATGGAGCTCACAGGTGTCTGAACAAGGACCATCAAAGTGACCCCTGGATCCACTGTACTTCCAAACCTCTTTGTGAAATTAGGGAGGGGACCTGGCTAGGCTGGTCACAGAGCAGGTGCAGAGAAGGAACCCACAGACTTAACCCTGTGCCACACACACTTTTCCACTTGTTTCTCTGAGACTGACTTTAGGTTCAGTAAGTCATGCTAGAACTGATCTACCCAAGAGAAAGAGAAAGATAGCTTAGGTATTTTTTTCAACATTATATTCTTCACTTCTTAAATAAACCCTCAGTCTTCTACATCATCATCACAGAGAAAATTACAAACCTAATGCACCACAAAAAAAATAATAATAAATGAACCCTGGGGAGAATCATCCTAGAGAAATTCAATGTAATAACACTCTTTAGTGTACTGCTTACACTCTTCCCCTAAAAAGGGGAGAAAAGGATGATTTTTCTTCCACAGGGGAAAAAAGACCATTTAAGAATTTATTATTAAATAAACAGAAAAGGAAAATATTAAATTTCTCTGTGTACAACTTAATCTGACCAATGGAAAACAGTGTTATGCACTAGGGAGAAAAGAACTTAGTTGAATTCTACCTAAAAAAACTCATGATTAAAATGATGCTTATTATTTATATTTGAAAAATGATAAATTATAAGGCATTATAAAAGAGCAACATGTCACATTACCCAAGGATGCTGATGCCTTGAGCAACTAGAGTTATGAATGATTCCATTCTTCCACTCTAGGGTTACATAAATGAAGTTCTTTTCTTTTGCCATGTCCCCTTCCAATTTTTCTGCTTTTCTGGATCCTTTGGCACAAAAGCCCTACATTTAGATGCAGTCCCAAGTCCGGAGGTCACCAGTACAGCTTGTTGTGTCAACTACGAGAATCACTAGACAGTAATACAATCTTGCTGTTTCCACTAGGGAATATGATATTTCACACAGAAAATAACAAAATACTCCCATGGCCCCTGGGCAATATCCTGAAGTTGTTTAAGGTGGGGGAAAAATGAAAAGAAAAAGCCCTATCATTGTGGTAAAATAATTTTAGTCTGCTTAGCAATAAACTTTTGTTGCATTTTGTTTTGATATGAGTGAGGTATTGCTTTCATTCTTCCCATTGAGAATGGGGAATATGTGGCCATTAATACTGGTGTGGGGACCTTATGGTATTGTGCTCATCTCTTTTGACATAAAAATCTATAAAGTCAGGCAGACCTCTTCAAGTACTAATTTTTATCTTAAACCTTTAGTGGATCTCTAAATTGATTACAAATTAATGATCCTCTCTCAAGGAACTTTCTAGTTGGTTAGAGAATAGAACTAGTAAGAAGATCATACATTTAGAATTAGAAAGGAGAGGCAGCTAGATGGCATAGTGAATAGAGTATCAGCCCTGAAGTCAGAAGGAGCTGAGTTCAAATGTGGCCTCAGATACTTAATTACTTTCTAGCTGTGTGACCCTGGGCAAATCTCTTAGTCCCAATTGCCTCAGAGGGGAAAAAATGAATTAAAAAGGATCTTCACTATACTCTCTTATTTTAAAGTTAGGGAAACTTTGGTTAAGACATTAAATCACACAGTATATGATTATGGCTACAAAGTGAAGAAGATAATATGGAAATATTTAGAATAAATGGAAGAAAATCTCAAGGGAAAGTACTTGAGATGCATAAGGGATGGAAAAAGCCTGTTGCAGAAGGTGGAATGTTATTTGAGGCTTGAAAAACAATCAGAGAAGTCAGGAGTTAGATGTGAGGAAAAAGAGCCTGCATCATCTTGGTGGATACAGGAGGTTTCCACTTCTATTATGCTTCATCTTTTTAGTTTAAAAAATCCCATAATGCTAATAATGGAAGAGAAATCATTGTATTCTAGTTTAGTTTCCACATCTTAGAAAACTTGTGAGAAAACTGAGGTCCTGAAGGTTTAAGGGATTTGTATGTAGTTTGAATCCCAGAGTTTTTAGTAAGACTCCAGGTATTTGGCTACTCAGTCCAGTATATCAGTCCAGCATTTTCATGTTAAATGCATTCATATTAAGGATTAAGAGTTATCCCTTTTACAAAATATTTTTAGGGAGAGTATAATGTATTAGTAGATGGCTTTCTTCCCTTAAAGGAGAGAAAAGGGCTCCATAAGGGCAGTGAGTACTTGCAATTAGGGAAGAGAATTTTGGAATGTGGGAAATGATTGCAATAACTGATTACATCCTTTCTTCTCACACTTTGGCCTGTTGGGCTCCATCAATTACTTTTAATTTCTCTTATATAAGTTCATACTAAGGCATCTATCTGGTCAGGAGAAATCAAGATAGCCCTGTTATTATAGACCTTTTTTTTTCATACTTACAATCACCGATCATATAATTCATCCCCTGATTTTACACATGAGAAAAGAGACCCTGATAAGTGAAGGGATTAAGAAACAGGAAGATAAATTCAAATATCACCTTGAACTGATTAAAAGCCAAATTAAAAAACAAACAAACAAACAAAAACCTTAACTTCTATACCCCAAAGTTTCTTTTACCAGGCAAAAAGATGTCTTTTAACTTCCCTGTGCCCATTTCTTCATGTAATGACATGGGGAGATTGGCCTCTATGGCCTCTTAAAATCCATTTCAGGTCTAAATCTATGATCCTAAAACACCATGGAAGGCTCTGATAATTTCTAAACTACAAATGAACATTCTAGTACTATTCAGGAATAGTTTTGGCTTCATTTAGGTGTGGAGAGGGAATTTTCATTATAAATTTGATTTTTCAATCTCTCTTCATTAAACATAATCCAGGACAATTTGAGTTAAAGGCAAATCAGCAGATTGTTCTTCCCTCTTTTCATTTTTCTCAGTTTTCTATGGCATATTTGTAAAAATGCTATAGTGACAGGAACTTTTGGCTTATCTAAATCAGGAAAAGAATGAGTAGTAGATTCCATTTTTCAATAAATCCATAATTTGCCATTCATAAGAGGTCAAAGGAGTTCTTTCTCTTGTTTAGAAAGTAATTATAACTTTTATGTTGAACACCAGGGAGGGGATTCTTATTCATTTAAGAAAAGATACTAGGACTAGGAGTTTGCCTTTTTTTTAACATCCTTTTGAAATTGTTGTGCTGAAATGAAATCTCAGTGAATATAGCCATCCAGCTCAACCTTCCACCAAAATATATTGCTTAAGTAAATGAAGAGTTAGGGCATGGTGCAATATTCCCTGTGGTTTCCAGCCCCAGTGTACTACCACTTTAGACTCCAGGTAGTCCCAGATGCTTTCCTTAGAGTTGAGAATTCTGGTTTGGTTAAACTTTCTGCCTCTCAGATAAAAAACAGCAGCAATTTTCTGCTTGGATTTCTCTGTGACTAAATCCATTGATCATCCTTTCTCTCTCTGAGTGAGAAGTGTGTTTTCTCCTTAATAACTCCTATCCTTCTCCCTGGCTTTTTTTTTTTCCCCTTCGCTTGTTTGTGTTGTGTTGGTCAGTCCTACGTGCTATTCCTCTGAGAGACAGAGAGAGCGCAAAATTGAAGTTATTTTATGCTTGGGCTCCCTCAGTCCCAATTTTCAAATCTTCATGTCAATTTTCACACATCAGTGTCATGTGGTGAATGTTATGGAAATTTCAGTGGGGTCCTTGGGAGGCAATTTATACATGAACTCCCCTCCCCAATACACACACACACACACACACACACACACACACACACACACACACACCTCTGCTACAATTCTTTCTTTTTGAAGAATAAATGGATATATAATTAATGTGGATTTTAAAATATAACAGCATTCAGAATTCTCATAGCAGGCTTTTTTTATACCATATTTCCATTGCAAGATAAACACAAAAGCATAAATGCTTGCCAGCTCTCTTTCCTAATAAATGGACTTGGGTAAAAGGAATAAAAATTACAGTTTGTTGGAGGTAAAGAGCAACTAATTACTTGGGATGAAGCATGTTTTTATTTTTCAAAAATGCTCTGAAAAAGGTTTATCATGCAATAAATTTGCTAATCACCAGTTAGGAAACACACTGCCATCACCACCTACCCACGGTAGCTTCCTTTGAAAGTTGGTATGTTACAGTTTGGATGGGAAATTATATCCTTTGGAAAATGAACATGACAAGGGACTTTTATTGAATAGCTTAAAACTCTTCAACAGTCAAAACTCAAGCTTTATTAGCAAAAGCCCAGTTAATGGTTCTAAAGAGCTTCAATCATTGACCCTGAGAAAGGTGTCAGGTCTGAAGTTAGGTCTCTTATCAACCCATTTTCATAAAATTTCTCTTATATGTTACATGTTCCTAAATTGCTCAATTATATCTGGGGGATTTTTCACAGAATAAACTGTCTATTTGAAGAACTTAATCTCTTTTTCTCTTCTTTATCGTTTGCTTTAGACTAATCCACATCTGTTACCTTACTCCACTCTCACCCCATCCCAACACAATTTCTTTTCCATTTGTTTCAGAAGGGACTGACTCTGTCAACCTTTTCTTTCTCTGAATTTTAGGAGACTAGTCTGAGGCTATGTATCATGTATTCTAATAATAAAACAAATGGTTTGTTGGCTGCTACAATGGATAGGGGACATTCAGCCCACTTTATAAAGAGTGATAATTTTGTATCAGTTCAGAGTAAAAGATTATAGACTAGTAAGATTTTTTTTTATTTTAATAAAACCGAAAGAAGCAACAATACTTCATATGTCTATTTCTTTCATTCTGTTTAGAAAAAGTTTGGTGAAAATTAGGTTTACATTTTCTGCCTGTTCTAGAAGAAAAAGATTGAAAATGTAAGTGTCTACTGAATATGATTATCATACTAGAGGCTAACAAAATGGTATAGAAGTGTAGTGTATGAAGCAATTCACTATGGTGAGTATAAAAAAGCAATTGTTTAATAATAATGTTTTGTACTTCACAACTTATTCATATCTGTTATTTCATTTTCTTTTTACATCAATGCTTGAGATGGTTAGGACTTAAGAAGTAAATGATTTACTCTAGATCTAGATCACCTTTGTTGTTAATAAAAAGAACTGAAGTCAGAACCTGAGTTTCTCAATGGTGAATCCTACACTCACTGTTTACTACATTCCACAAGCACTTCATTCTCTTATTGGCCACCAGCTCCAGTCACTAATTTCCAGATGTCTTCAATACCATGGCAATCTCCTGCTTTTCCTGTATATGGCAGAGATACATGATATCCTTTGGGTGCCTTTTCCTAGTTAAGCAACGTTAGAGAGAGGAAGCAGTAGTGCACGAATAGGGCTCTCACCCCCAAATGTCTTCCCTAGCCATATAAGCAATTGTAGTGTGCTATTCTAGGGAGTTATATGAACTGTTTCATGGGTCACATCTATTCTGGGTGAGACTCAAAGATAAGAAATATCACTTCACTTTCCTCACTCCTTTCAGAAATATATCATAGGAATCTTTTCCTTCAGTCAGAAAGAGAGACAAAACTGAAGCATTTTAGACAAAAGCATCATTTCTCTTGACAGGAATATCCTGTTAGGAAGAACATGAGGATAAAAGAGTGGCAGTGGGAAAAGCTGAATTTGATTTCTGTGGGGTCTATAATAGCTGACAGGAAAGTTGAATTACCCATACTGCATAGCGCAAATTGTAAATTAGGAAGTGTCAAGCAAATTGAAAAGCAAAAAGGTTGAACTTTTTTCTCCCAATTCAATTGTTTTACTAATGCATTTATTTCTACCTCTGGGTTATACTGTTTCTTTGCAATATCTCAGTGAAAAAAATTATTTCATAGAAATGCAGCAATCTCATAGTGTCACCAAAGTTACCATGGGACTCTCATCATAGTATCATTAGCTTATTTCTCCATTTCAGTTATTTCTGATTATTCCTATATCCTACTATAACAAGATAACTGATACTGCCCAATAGTGTATGTGATTAAAATAGTTAAAAGCATTATATCACAAATCATGTGATAATCAAGAGTACTCAAAATCAGGAAAATGTGGATTCAAATGCTGCCTTTTACATTTAATACCTATATAACCAGGGACATATCACAATGTCTTTAAGCCTCAGTGTTCTTATCTGTAAAATGGAGATTGGTATAGTACCTGATTCAGAGCGTTTTTTGTGCTGATGAAGCTATATTGATTAGTGGTAAGGACATGATCCTGGAGAGATGGGATGAATATTTCCAAAGTGTTCTCAATAGACCCTCTTCAATAAATATTGAAGCCTTTGATCATATACCTTAGGTTGAATTCAATGCCTCCCTAGATGGATTTCCATCTGAAGAAGAGACTTTGAACTCCATTAGGCTCCCCTCATGTGGCAAAGTACCTAATGCTCATTTTATTCCAGCTGAGATTTACAAGACAGGGGATCCACTGTTTATGCAAAAGCTGACAAAGATTCTCCTTGTTATAAGGCAAAAAGATGTTATTCCTCAGAAGTTCAAAGATGCCATCATTATCTATCTCTAAAAAAGGAAAGGGAAGAGGTAATTCTGTCATGATCACAGTGGGGTATCTAAATCATTGCCAGCAAGATTCTTGCCAGTTCTCCTTAACAAGTGATCCTTTACTTGGAAGATGATCATCTACTCAAGAACCAATGTGGCTAAGAAAGTCCAAGATGTTTGCTATTTAACAAATCCAGGAGAAATGCCAGGAGAAAGCCAGCAGAAGAGAGAACACAAAACATTCATTGATCTGACAAAGGCCTTTGATACTATCAGTCATGAGGATTTGTGGAAGGCCATTGCAAAATCTGGTTGCCCAAAGTTCATCAGCACTGTATGCCAATTCCAAATAAAAATGGCATGCTTAGATACTAGGTAATGAGTGATATTCTCAGGCTTTCCCAGTCACCAGTAGAGTGAAGCAGGACTGTGTGATTGTTGCAATACGTTTATAGCTTAAGGTTTTCAATTGTGTCATCTGACCCCTTCAAAAATAAAAATGGCATCAAAGTCAGCTACCACAGTGATGGGAAATTATTTAGCTTAAAATACAAGCCAAGACTAAAGTGGAAGGACAGTTAGTATGCAACTTTTTAATTCAAAAATTATTGTATACTCAATGTAGTCCCTGACATTGAGATATAACTATGAATTGATTCTCTGCTGTTTGTACTAATTTTAGCCAGATAATTAAGACCAAGGAAATGGAAGTTTTCCAACAGCCAGCACTATACCATTGGATGCTGTAGATAACTTCACTTACCTTGGCAGTATACTTTCCAGGGATGTCCATATGGTATAAATGTTAAAATACTTTAGGATGACTTGACTAAGCACCAAATAAATAATAAGTATTTCTTTAGATTCCTGTTATTAAAAAGCCATCTTCAGAAACTAGGCATTGACCCACACTTGACACCGTACACCAAAATCAGGTCAAAATGGGTTCATGACCTAGGCATAAAGAATGAGATAGAATGAGATTATAAATAAATTAGAGAAACATAGGATAGTTTACCTCTCAGACCTGTGGAAGAGGAATGAATTTATGTCCAAAGAAGAACTAGAGATCATTATTGATCACAAAATAGAAAACTTTGATTATATCAAATTGAAAAGTTTTTGTACAAACAAAACTAATGCAGATAAGATTAGAAGGGAAAAAATAAACTGGGAAAATATTTTTACAGTCAAAGATTCTGATAAAGACCTCATTTCCAAACTATATAGAGAATTGACTCTAATTTATAAGAAATCAAGCCATTCTCCAATTGATAAATGGTCAAAGGATATGAATAGACAATTCTCAGATGAAGAAATTGAAACTGTTTCTAGCCATATGAAAAGATGCTCCAAGTTATTATTAATCAGAGAAATGCAAATTAAGACAACTCTGAGACCACTACACACCTGTCAGAATGGCTAGAATGGCCAGGAAAGATAATATGCAATGTTGGAGGGGATATGGGAAAACAGGGACACTGATACATTGTTGGTGGAATTGTGAATACATCCAGCCATTCTGGAGAACAATTCGGAACTATGCTCAAAAAGTTATCCAACTGTGCATACCCTTTGACCCAGCAGTGTTTCTACTGGGTTTGTATCCCAAAGAGATTTTAAAGAAGGGAAAGGGACCTGTACGTGGAAGAATATTTGTGGCAGCCCTCTTTGTGGTGGCCAGAAACTGGAAAATAAGTGGATGTCCATCAACTGGAGAATGACTGAATAAACTGTGGTATATGAATGTTATGGAATATTATTGTTCTGTAAGAAATGACCAACAGGATGATTTCAGAAAGGCCTGGAGAGACTTACATGAACTGATGCTGAGTGAAATGAGCAGGACCAGGAGATCATTATATACTTCAACAACAATGCTATATGATGATCAATTCTGATGTATGTGGTCATCTTCAACAATGAGATGAACCAAATCAATTCCAATAGAGCAGTAATGAACTGAACCAGCTACACCGAGTGAAAGAACTCGGGGAGATGACTATGAACCACTACATAGAATTCCCACTCCCTCTATTTTTGTCCACCTGCATTTTGGATTTCCTTCACAGGCTAATTGTACACTATTTCAAAGTCTGATTCTTTTTGTATAGCAAAACAACTGTTTGGACATGTATACATATATTGTATTTAATTTATACTTTAACATATTTAACATTCATTGGTCAACCTGCCATCTGGGAGGGAAGGGGAAAGAACAAAAAGTTTGGCAACCGTCAATGCTGTAAAATTACCCATGTGTATATCTGGTAAATAAAAACTATATATATATATATATATATATATATATATATATATATATATATATATATATATATATATATATATAAAGAGCCATCTCTTTTTGTTTCTAAGATAATATATGTTTGTGTATATGCATTTGTATATAGATATGGATACACATATATGTTTATTTTCCCCTAAATTCTTTTTATTGAGCATTACAGAATGTGATTGTTTTGTATAAAATACAGTGATATTTAATTGTTCTCTATTTGAAGGGGTCATTTTTATTGCCATTTTTAGTAATAAATATATGGTATTTCTTAAATGAAATCAGGCTTGCATCAGATGAGAAGCTGGTAAAAACAAAACAAAACAAAATATACTTTGCAATCAATGCCTTCCTGTGAAACATTTGAGCCAATAATTATGAAACTTATCTAGAACTTTAATTTTCCAATTTTTCAGAGAAACTGGTTTTAATCACCTCCATTGACATAACTTCCATTATTCATTAAATTAACAGTATGCATGATTTATGTTTTCTACTCTTTGTTTTTGCTATGATGGATTTCTTTTGAACATATACATGATCATAAATTGTTCACATTCTCTTTTCAGATATATTCTCTTTGTCTTTTAATTTTGTTATTATTCAAGTCTCCTATGATATAAATTTTTAAATTGATATTGAATTGCTTATTCTGTTTCTTATGATTATATTATTAATTCTATGATTCTATTAACCTTAAACCTTTGGGTTTTACTATTTTTTATTGTTTTATTACTTTAAGATATCAGAATACAAATATAACATTTATAAACATGTATGCTATGTATGTATATATATATATATACATATATATATATATATAAATATAAATATTTACAATAAATATATTTGTATACCTGTATAGGAAGTCCATTTTCTAAGCTTTTTAAAATATTGTTTTAAATCAAGGACCTTGAATCTCATGGTTTCCTCTGTGTATTATGGCTAGAAAATAATGTTAAATTTGAGTGTCTGTTTTCAACAATTCTCTCTAAGTACTCTTATGTAAATCTACTTTTCCATAGTCATTACCAAGAAAATGGTCACAGAATATGGTTTTGTGTGTAGGTTCTAAGATATTTTATACATTGCCAAATATTTTGGGAAGATATGCTCATTTGTGATGACTATATTAATCATTCTGTTTTGTGATAGTTGGTCTGTGGTTAGATTTATGTCTTGTAACCAAAAAAAAAAAAAAAATAGAGCTTTGAAATTATACCCTAACTATGCCTATCTCCTTTTTTCTAAATCATTCAAGGCATATATTTTTTTAAGTTCTTACCTGGCTCCATTTACAGATTTTAGTAGGTATATAATTTTTTCTCATTTCATCTAACATAGTCAAGAATGGAATAATTATCCAAGATTACTCTGCATTGATCTGTCATTGTATAATTTGGAGGAATAGATATTATAGATTAAAAAATAGTATCAACTCTTTGCCTATAAATGGCAAAATTCTACTTCCAGTTGGTGGTGTCATAATAATATACAATAGGAACATTAAGATCTTCAATCCATAAATACACTTATACTTTGTCCATATTGGAGGTACACATCTACAGAAAAGTATTTTGGCAAGTATGTATATATGTATGTATGTGTATGTGTATATATATATATATATATATATATATATATATATATATATATATGTATATATATCTTACCTTCCTGTGGTAACAGAGCACAAAGCAGTACTACCTACTCAACTGTTCTCTGTCTCAAATTGACCACCATGAAAGTTTCAGCTAGGATTGGCCTGAAACTTTCTGCTACCCAATATATTTCTTAAATTCTAAGGAGTTGTCATCACATTGGTCTAGATGCTGACAGTATTAGTAGTATCACTAGGATCCAACTGGACTGTGTTTTAGGGTTTCCACTACTATTTTCAGAGCACATGGAGTCGGTAATATATATAACCATTGCTTTCAGTCCCTTAGAATGTCATTCTACTCCCCCCCACTTCTCTTCCCCCCACCAACACCAACAATAACAATAACAATAACCCTTTCCATCATGGCAATGAAAACATAGTAGCATTATACAGAAAAAGCAGAGAGACATGAGGATGAAGAGCTGAGAGAAAAAAAATGACCAACAAGCCTCTATAGATCACAATGTTGGGGTTTCAGCTAGTACAGCTAATTGAGAAGGGCAGAATTACCACCATTATTTTTAAATTACCCCTGTTTTCTAGTGCATTATATCCTCTTTACAACAGATAAAACTGTTTCTGAAGTATAGGTGTTACTGCCTTTCCCTTTCTGTTTAGGAGTTCCTGTGAATATTCCTATGGAAAGGTCTAGTGTACATTACCATGTTTAAAAGCAGCAAAAGGCCAGGGTATACCTTAAAACACGGAGGAGTCATCTGTTATGTGATAATAGCACAAGTATAACAAAGACTGTATTCCCTATTCATACCTGCATAAATTTACTTTTCACAGAAATCTGATACGGGGGCAAAATAGAGATATCTAGCAATTCCAAGGAGGGAAACATTATTTACAACTTAGTTGACTTGCTATCTTTTGGAATTCCAGGTCTTCAAATCACAGCATAATTCTCTACTCTTATTTCTTTCTTTCTTTATTCATTCATCATTATTACAAATGAGTGATTTGAAATTTAGGTTGGTTAACTAAATCCACCAAGATCATAGAGATGAAAAATGACCAAGGCAGGCCTAGAACTAGAAGTATGCTCAACTGATTCCCTAAAAAATGCATGCACAACACTTTAAAGTTTAATGTAAATTTTTAATATTTTTCCATCTTTTTTTAAGTTCAGAGAATAAAATAATAGATCAAACCCTGATTTGTAACACTTTCTGATTTCTGAGATACGAATATTTATATTGAAATTTTAACAATTGGTTCTCTAGGGCTGGTTCAAGATGATACCAACATACTCCTTATTACCACATGAATCAGCTGGTTAATAGTCCAGTGATTTTTTTCACTCTGTTATACTGCATCTTTATTAGGGAAAGCATCATAAAAATATTGTGTTATCTGAATCTAGAAGTATGTTAAGACTTCTGCAGGTAGGAATAAGAACTGAGTGACATAAGCATTGGCACAGAAGAATTAAAAGGGAAAATGTGTTCATTAAATTTTGAAAAGTAGCAGTTTATCTAGAATAGAGAATGCACCCAATACATAATTTGAGAAAAAAACAGATAAAAATTCTAGAAAACATTTTGAAGTTTTAAATACATGCTTTATATGGGTGAAATCTGTTACAGTAACTCTTGGTCTTTCCCAATTATTTTATTTGAATTTTGTTATATCAAATAATCTTTAACAAATTATATGTATATATATCATTAGCTGGGATATAAAGCAATCTTGTGGAGATTTATACATCTTTCAAACAAAAACAAAGTCACCAGCCATAGTAGGGGCTCAATAAATATTTGTGGAATGAATAAGTAAATCAATGAATTCAATAATTCAGCAGATATGGAATGCAGAACTTCATGGAATTATATTCCCGTTAATTATTTTCTTTCTCTTTTTTCCTTTGTGAAGGACCAAAACAGAGCAAATATAGTTGATGTCAGGTTTAATTTACTTACAAATATGTGATATATTTGGACATGAGAAATGTATCACTGATTCTATATGGAAAGGCTACCGCCGTGTCCTGTTTCTTTCCAGTTGGAATGGCCCATGTGCAACAAGCTTCATGGGCTCATCTTGGCAGCTCTACTATTGACTGTAAACTTAATTAGAATGGGGAATGAGATGGGGAGAGCACCTTGCCCAGAGTAGAGATCAGAAAATAACAAGCTTTAATACTTTTGACTTTGAAGCACCTGCTAAGAGTACAAACTGCTAGTTAGCTAACAGACCCTTCTCTCCAGCAGGACATGTCACTTCACTTGTCCTGGATATGTGCATCTTCCAACTACCTAGGAGATGAGAGAATGGGAAGTATGGCTCAGGGCCCTTCAGGCCTTTGTATTTTGCCTGTATACTACTTTTAATGCTTCAAGGCAAAACTACATTCTCAGCAATGAGAGGGGAAATTAACTAGCTCTGTCCATGTAAAAGGAGATGCATCTGTCCACTTTAGGGGTGTGATTAAGTACCTATGTGTTATACATGTCCAATAATTATATATACACATGTATATATGTATGTACACATGCATATGTATTTTATAAGCACATATGCATACACATGTGTGTCTAAAATCGCATGTATTTACATGCACACAAATAAACAGATATATTTGGAGATATATTTCTTTTTTTTTCTTTTCACCAATATACAGGGCTATTTCCTATAATTGCAGTAAAATATCCAGAGGTAGCCAACCATGAACAACTCCTCTTGGCCTATCCATCCAGCCTGCCTTTTGCCTTCCTGCCACTCTGAGTGGTTCCCTTTGTGAATAGTGTTTAAGTAAACAGTTTGGAACCTTTGAAAATGAGTATGTTTTACTGTGCTTTATTTTTCTCCCATTCAGGGCTAGTGAAAGGTTCTGGAATGACAATCCCTTGAGCCTGGACTCCTGTTTATTAGAGACCAGATTCTGTGTGAGCTGAACCACTTCAGGCTTCCTCCTCAGTGACCCCTGCCAACGTCCCTCACCCTGACCCAGAGCAACTTTCCTTAGGGACAACAAGTTCAGACCCCATGTCCATCCAACTGTGGCTTCTGCTAAGAGTATGATGGAGCATATTCTGATGTTGTCACCCTTCCACTAGAAATTGGACCGAAAAATTAGAGCAAGCTTCGTAGAGCAGCACTCACTGTGCATCTTGTGTCCTGGATCTAGCATCCTACACATTGTGTGATGAAACCCCGGACCCCAGGTTTCCTTCTTCCGCTCCCTCTGTTGCTATTACAAGAGGACATGGAGACATCTTCCTCTGGTCCATGACCTTTCTTTTTGTGTTGCCTTTCCTCCAGAGTAAGTCATTGATAGCAACATAATCCCTGGTTAGTCACAACCTACAGGTGTGAGGATACAATAGGGTAGGTAATTATAGATGCATAAAGAAGAAATTTTGCTTCCAAACTAGCCAGGCTGCAAAGATAATCCAGCTTTTTCTACAGAAATCTCTCAGACAGCTCAATCTATCTTGTCTATATTCTTCTTTCTATTCTTTTGAACATTTATATTTTATCTTAATTTTTTTTCATTATGTTTTCAGCTTTTTGCTAAGCTGTGATTTTGACTGATGTAAATTGGCATATATACATGAGGCAGTTAGTAAGGTAATGGATAAAGATTAGACCTGAAGGTTAAAAGATCTAAGGTCAAATTTGGCTTCAGATACTTACTAGTTGTATGTAACTCTGGGCTTAATCTATAACTCAATTTTCTCAACTGTAAAATGGGAATAACAATAGCACCTATGTTACAGAGTTTATTTTGAAAATCAAATGAGGTGATATTTGTAAAAAAAAAAAGTATTTAGCACAGTGTCTGGCACATTGTAAGCACTATATAAATGCTTATTCCCTTCTTCTCTATGTAGATGCATTCATTTGCATAGAATACACACACACACACACACACACACACACACACACACACACATATATATATATATATTAAAAGAATGCACATATATGTTGTTTTCAGCAAAAAACTATCCATGGATATTTATATATAGTGCCTAAAGTTGTACAAAGAATTTTACAACATTATCCCATTTGATCCTCACAGCAACCCTGGGAAGTAAAGTGCTATTATCACCTTCATTTTACAGGTAAGGAAATTTAGGTTGGGAAAGTTCAAATGACTTGTTCAAAGTTCCTAGCTAGTAGTGATTCAATTCTTCCTGACTCCATGTCCAGAATTCTAACTACTGCAGCAACTATATATAAGAATATCTCTTACAAATACTATGTAATTTTTAAATTTGAAATTTGGGCAATGCTGTATTTGACTTATTTTTACTACTTGAATATTATATTATAATTTTATATTTAATATCTTTTTATTATTAATACTTTATACTTAATATTTTTTTTCCTACCAAAATACTTATATGTGCATTTCCCCCCTTGATCTCAGTTCTAATTCTGAGAGAGAGTGGGAATGAATGGATATACCTACTTTAAAGATAAGAAAATAACGATACAAATATGTGGAATAAAATATGTCCAAAGACATATAGCAAAATTTTTTACAGAGCTGGAGCTAGAATCTGGCTTTATAATATGTAGTTTAGTGCCTGGTCTATTTATGTTTATCAAGAATTACATCCATAATTGTTTTCCTGTTGATATGACTTAAAATATTTTTATTGAGTCAGGTTCAATTTGAATTATTTGACTGGATTCTTCTACGAGACACAATTTTTGATTAGACCAATTATTTACCCTCTCTAGCACTGAGACACCTTCCAATTCTGATTTCTATGATACAAGATATCACATTTTAAATTTCCCAGGACTCACATTTAAAAGTGACATAAATATTTTAAAATAAAAACATAATGTGAGCTGATAACGTAAGATGAAAGTCAAGACATAATTTCATGGAACAGACTCCATATTCCAGAATGATTTATGCAGAAAGATAAATTTTTTCTATAAACAGTAATTAAAATTTTCTCATTGGAATCCTGCTTAATTCCTCATTTTGACTTGAAGGGAATCCTGGGTTCCTGAATGTGATAGTAGAACATTCAAGTCTTACCAAACTGGGAAATCTGTGAGTATAGGCAGAGGAACTACTTATGTGTCTCATTTAAAGGTTCATATACCTAAATTTAGTATGACTTTTCACCAGAAAATTATTTTTTTCAGCCATATAAACTATGAAGATTGTCTACAAAGGTAAAAAGATGTGGCAGTGTATAAAGGGAGGTGGGGGGGCAGAAATGTTTGTGCCAGTGAAATCATGGCTCTTTGAAACATTAAGATCATTATGATCAACTCTCAAAAAACAATGAACATTCTAATAGTGTCTGAAAACTATTGTTTTATATATAAACTCCAAATGAGCCATGTAAAATGAATCTTACTAATATGGCTCTTTTCACTAGCCACCATTGAAAACCTCAGTATTGACCAGGTGGCTCATAAAGCCATGCTTTTGGTCACAATAACAAACAGATGAGTATGAATTGTCCAATGCAACTGGACACCACTATTAGAAAAATAACTCAGAACTTGGACTCTGGTGTTGGTAAGTAATTATCCACTATACCATACCATATCATAATACCTTAATATTGTCTTGGGATATGAAGGACAACAATATTATTAGCTTATGAAATTGAACAATTAATTGCTCTATTCCTTGGGCTGATGTAAAATTTACCGATACATGTCATCTTCATTAGAAGGCACAAAATAATCCTCTTTATTTAATTTTGTTAGAGGTTCATTAGTAATACCAGATTTTTAGCACTTGTATAATGCTGGAGATCATATTTGGTATTGAATAACAACAGAAAATATAGTCACTGTTTTTCTTAACTAAAGTTAATAAATAAATATACTTTTGAGAATAGACAATCATTTTGGTTGCTGTCAACATTATTTGTCCCCAAATAAAAAAGACAATTTTGCTTATTTATCATGTTTCTAAACTACCTTTGTCCCAATGTCCGTTTGAGTCTATGCCTATGATAATAAGGATAATTCAAGAACTGGTCATGGTTAGCCATGGAAAGGTTTAAGTTTTTGTCCATATCAAATTAAGGAGGTGGGTTATATTATCTCTAATAAAATTTTAAGTTCTAACTTGTCGTGAATGAAGGAATCACATCAATCATTAAATACTTATATACTAGAGAGATAGCATGATACTGGAAAGAAAGTCAACATCAAAGACAGAGAGGGGGCCTAGATTCAAGCTCTATCACTGACATAATAGAAGTATGATTCTGGGCAAGTCACTTATTGTCCCAGTGCTCTCTCTCATCAACATAAAGGCTTTAAGTTGCAAAGAAGATGCCATCCTCTGTGAGTAGAAGGAATTTCTTCTATTTAGAATTTTGTACACCAATGAAATCAGAGATCCAGCCCCAATCCCTCTTCTCTTCCTGTGTGTGAATTACCATTCTAAGTGCTGAGAAGACAGAAACAAAAATTAAGATAGTTCTAACCCTCAAGGAGTTTACATTCTAATAAGCACTAGGTAATGATAACACACTGAGGAGGGGGCTAGGGAAAAATACTTTATTTTGAAAAGTTACTGAGTGAGGGGAAAGGAATAAACTGACATATCTCTTCAAGGAAGGATGACAGATTTAATTTTATCCTGCTTTTAAAGCAGAGGGTAGAGAGAAGAAAGGTAAGTGGCAAAACTGTTGAGAAGGCATTTGGAGAATAGGGAGTAGAGTGAAGCATGGTTGGATCCTGCCTGAAAAAGAACTCCACATACATCAGTCACCTCCAAGACATATTGTCTGGCCCCTCCTACCTAATGTAAATGGAATTCTCTAATTCATATTCTTTGTAACCAACTGATTGATTAGTCAGTCAACTTAATAAATGCTTTCCAACTTTCTGTGTGGCAGGAATAGTCAGAAGCTGAGAGAAAAAAACTCCAATGCCTTCCAGAATCTTTCTTTACCAACCCCTTCTCCCTGGTCAAAAACAAGCAAATGCGATATAATAGTCTTGGTGATTGTCCTGTTATAGATGAATCCATCTCTCAAAGTATGGATCTTTATTAAGGGCCTACTATGTGTTAGGTTCTATGCTAGTCTTTGGATATACAGAACCAAATTAAATTGCCCCTGGCCTTGTGATAGCAAACTATCACTTTCAGGGTTGGATTATAGAATACTATAAAACTTCTACCTTATACATAAAGAGATGCCATTCTACACTTATGTTTAAAAGAACGACTTTGGAAGGTCTGGTTCTGTTTAAACCTTGATGCTTTTTTTATTATCTCACTACCACTGCCCTTCCACAAACCCCTACAAGAGCCTAGGTTGAGAATTGCAACATTTTGCATGATTTATTGCCTAAATGGGTTGGGACTGAAAGGGGCACTTTACAGGAACAATCACAAACTCTTGAAAAGCATAGTGGATGAATGCTGAAGATAGTTTCTCTTCATCCAGTCCAAACCATCAGGTCATGTCAAACTAAGCTAATATAAATGTCAGCGAGCAGCTTTCAGTTGTGAAATCTCTGTTGCAATGCAGTTCATTTTCAGTCTTCCAGCTCTGTGGATGCTATCAACTGACATGTCTGACAAGTATATCCTTTGCCAAAATAAAAGCAGCATCAGCAGTTCTCCTGTGAGTGTGTTCATATGGATTTGTATGTGTGCATTTATATATGTGGATTACAAGTGGGCCATATTCTTGTCAGAGCCTCATTAGTTCCAATGAATGTGCCTCTATTTGCTTCCAAACCACCAAGTTTAGGGAGTCTGAGCTGTCTTCAGGAGCTATCACACAAGTTCATAATGACCACTACAGTGTAGAGATATAGAGACATACAGTGAAGAAATTAATTATGGGGAACATGAAGTCCCTCTAGGAATAGACTGAAGATTTAACACCTCCCAGGTGAATAGTCTGCCATTCCATTTAAGACTTAGTTCTGTTGGCTCAATGTAGCAGAGAGCCTGCTCTACATAACAATGCCTTACAAGGTACACCTGATTAAACTTGCTTAGCCCACGTGATGCAGGAGATGCCCTTGTCAGTGATGGGGTTATCTTTCCCTGGCAAGGTGCCAGTGTTCAATTCAACCCAACCTTCTATTAGTTTTTATGTCACTTGCTTTCTCCCCCCCCCCCACCTTTTAACCATTTCTTGTTGAATTCCCAGAAAAAAAAAAGAGGCCCTAGTAATGTATGATATTTGACTTCTTTTGATGAATTCTAATTCAAATGAATTATTTTAGTGGAAATAAATGCAAAATCCCCTAACATGTTATTTATGTTTCCTTCATAGCTGCCTTCATCCAAATGAAATATTGTTATTGGCTTGGAAAATTAGAACTAGAGGCAAATTTAAAAATCATCTCATTCAACTCCCTCAATTTACACATAAGGAGAGTTGTCCAAGGTCACACAGGTGGCAAAGATAGAATTCCTTCAAATCTTTTTAATTCAGAATCAGCATTTATTTTTCATTATATCATCCCATAATCTAAGCAGGCTGATGTATTCATTCTGTTGTAGGTAGGTGTGATTCTCTAAACTACATGAAACAATTGATACATTTTTGAGCCTGATTTTATAATCCTATGAGATGAATGGAGATAATTCATACAGAATGCTGCATGTGCCCATTGGTAGACTAATACAAAGACTTGAAAAGAAGGCTGAAAAAATATTTATATAGTGAGTAGATTTTGTGAGTGTAGATTTTAAACAAGATTAATTACCAGTATTCAGCTCAAAGGCATTTTTAATTAAGTTCCTACTATGTTCTAAGTATTATACTAGGTATTAGGGATAAAAAGGCAAAAATGAAAAATAAAACTATCTAAAGGACCTTATATTCTAGTAAAAGGATGTACATAGATAAATACAGAGTGGTTTTTGGAGACAGAAAGAGCACCAATAAATGAGGAAGAGGGAAAGAACTTCTATAAAAAGTGGCATGAGCAAAGTTTTACAGAGATCTAGAAATCCAAGAGGTAGAAGTGAAGACAGAGAGCATTTTGAGAAAGGGGGACAGGCTGAGTAAAAACCGGAGGCAAGAGATGTAATGCCATGTGCATAGGCCAATTTTGTTACAATGAGATGTACGTGAAGAATAATATAAGATCAGACTGAAAAAAATAGATTACAATAAAGCTGTAAAGGGCTTTAAATGCCAAATAGAAGAGTATATATTTTATTCTGAAGGCATTAGAAAGCCCCAGGAATTTCTTAAGCAAGGGAGTAACATGGAACACTTTAGGTATATCAATTTATCAGCTATCCACAAGATGGTTGAAAAAGAGAAAATCGGGAAGAGGTACCAAATTAGTAGGCTACCACAATAGTCCAGGAAAAAGGTAATGAGAATCTAAAATGGAACAAGGGCTATGTGAGAGAAGGGGATGGATCTGAGAGATTTGGCAACTGATTATATATGGAGAGTAAAGGTAAGTTAAAGAGTTGAAAATAACAGTTTAGGTGACTAGGACAGTAGTGCTCTTAATAGTAAAAGGGAAGTTTGGGGAAGTAGTGAGTTTCAGGGGAAAGACATAGCTGTTAAATATAGTGAATTAAAAATGCATATGGGGCATCTCAGTGGCACTGCCTCAGCATTGGTAATTCAGAGATGGAGCACAGGAGAAAAAGAGAAACCAAAGCTGAATATGTACGTTTGATATAGAGATTATAACCAAGAAATCAAATGTGAAATGAAAAGTGAAGAAGGCCTAGGACAGGGATGTAGATAGGTAATAATTCAATAAAGGAGACTAAGAAAGAATAACCACATAAATAGCAAGAGAGCCAAGAGAGAATATTATTATCAAAATAGGAAGGACAGATTATTCAGGAGTAGCCATGGTCACAGTGTGAAATGCACATGAGGGTGGAGAAAAGACCTTTATATTCAACATTTAAGAGATCTTTGGTTCCTATACAGAAACTAGTCTTATTGGAACTATTGAGTTGGGAGTCAGCTGAAAAGACCTAAGAAGAAATGGAAGTTATGAGGTCATAAAGCTTTTTCTAGAAGTTTGTCTATGAAGGGAAGGTAAGAGACAGGGCAATATTTTAAGGAGAAGGTAGAGCCAAGTGAAAGCTTTTTAAATAATTTTTTATAATGAGAAAGATTTGGACATATTTATAGGAAGGGAAGGATCTACTGAATAAAAAGAAATTGAAGATTAGAAAGGAAAAGAATGATTAAAAAATTGGAAAGGGCACCAGTAAAGGAATTAGTCTTAATAAAGTGAAGGACCCAAAAACCAGAGCAAAATAGGAAAGAATAGGTGATGATAGATGCAGAGCTTAAATTTTTTTTCAATAGTATATGCTAATAAAAATGCTAGGGAAAGTATTTTTAAGTAAAATTTCCTTTTACAAAAACGTGTTTATTTAAGTTCTCTTAAACCTTTTAAATTCCTTTTGCTTTAGTAAAAGCAGCTTTACCTTTGTTTAAGGTAGCTTAATCTCTGCTAAAAGTAGAAAGATGATATCAAACACATGGGCATACACGTGCACACACAGGACCAAACAATCTTTTGGGAATTTTTATGGCCGGTTAGATTACAGGTTGTTTGTGCTTCTTATGCCACAGTTTAGGAAGAATTCTTGGCTTTGGTTTCACACTCTAATCCTGCAGTTCTGTCCTAAGTTTTCAACCGCCCTTCTTGTTTTACCCACTGGCTTCTCTGCCTGCTCTAAATCTACCAATTATTTCCTTTAAGTGTCAGCAGTGCACCAGACACACAGAGATATAACCTTTCCTCAAGTTGATGCTGTTAAACCATTACTTGAAACTGAAGTCGCAGTTGACAACTGCTACTTCAGTCACTAATAACTACTTCAGAAGTGCTATTGGTGTCTGGGCTCTTAATGTTGTAGCCCAGGGCTCAGAGAATGTCTTTACAGGTCATTTAGAACCATCCATCTGATCTGTAGCAAGATCAGTCAATCTTTCAGCCGAGTGCTTTCCTTCCCCTTGCTCTCACGGCAAGGTCCCTTATTTGTTCTCTCAGGGCCATATTGGCTGATGATCTTAGGCAGCCACATCGAACACTTAGCTTATAAAGACTTTAGGCTTTGGGCACCACAACTCTTACTTGGATCCTGAATTCTGTAGTTGCCTGCAAGGATTTTTTTTTTCTTCCTAACTCTGTCTCTGCTCTGCAGTTTTGTTCTGTTGCTAGTTAAAAGGTCTTTTACTAGCACTGTGTGGATTCTCTAGAAAACCTTGAAATTGGACCAATGTGAGCTTTGGTTTGGGGGATTGTTATAAACCACAAAATTGCTTACAATTTTCCCTGAGGTTTATGGGCAAACTCAGCTTGTCATTTTGGTGTACTCCTATTCCATATATATCTCTATAGTTTGGTTTGTAAATCAAGGGAGAACTGATTTTAAATTATCCTGTTGACTTTTTGGAAAGAAAAAAAATGAGTGTGACTTTGGGGAACAATTTAAACGGATATTTTCCAACATTAAATAGAAAAAATATAACGATTGTGTTAATATTCTATCAAATTCAACTACTGAATTTCCCAACATAGCTCTGAATGTTATGAAGATATTCCAATTCTAAGCAATCTGAAAGACACCACTGATGGTTTCTCTGAATGCATGGACATCACACCCCACCCCAATGCAAATGCACAGATTGGAGTCAGAGAATGAATTTTTAACATGATACGGATGCCTGCCAACAAGTAAATGGATTGGAGAAGCAGACAGAGAGTCAACGAATATTGATGAAGGAAGGTGCCCTCTTGTCTGTCTGTCTTATTTCCTCTTTCTGCCTTCTCACCTTCTTGGAATTCTCTCCCCCACCTTCCTCTACAGGATTGCTGGTATCTAAGGGCATGGCCCTAATTGTGTCTAGGAGCAAAAAACATCTTCCTCTTAATGTAAGAGTAATGATGTTAGCACCAATACCCAGGCTCAGTTCCAACTTAGGTAATTATGTTCTGCCTTCTTCAATTCCCCCTGCAGCTTTAGTTGGATACATTTTTCTTCACTTCCTGTCCTAAACTGTTGTGCCATGTTGCTGGGCTGCTGTTCAACATCTGCTCCCCCAAAGAACTGCACTTTCAATAGTGAGTGAAATCATTCCTATTTAGTGACTATGTGGAGTTGGGATCTTTTTAGCTGAGCAGAGTCATTTGAATGCAAGCTATTCTGATCCCTCTTTAGTAAGAGAAAAGGTTTGTGGTCATCTAGACTTTTTTGTAGCACAGAAGAGTCAGAAAACTTTTAAATCCTTCTAAATCCTTGCTCTACCACCACTCATTTTTCCAATTTTTCTCAACCATTTCTAGAGCTTTCTTTTCTATATCTTTTATTTTCTGGGATAGAAAGCAATGCTTCCATCTGTAACTTTTCTTCCTACTATTTTGTCCCAAGTATACACTAAAGAAAAACAAACAAACAAACAAACAAACAAGTAGACAATATGAGAAGTACAGTATGTCACAAAGGAGGGTCTAGAATTAAATAAGATGGGGGGGGGAAGAGGAGAGGAGAAATTTTTTATGCAGAGAAATTTAAATTTACATGCCTCTACTTGGACCTTGATGGAAGGTCAGGGGGTGGCTATAAATGCTATTGTAGACAATAGAACATCACTGTTACTAAAGATATCAATTATGATATAATGCTTATTAAGAATTATTTTTAAGAAAGATGATGAGATGGGGGAAATTTGATGGTGCCATGGATAGAACACCAGCCCTGAAGTCAGGAGGACCTGAGTTCAAATTTGACCTCAGATACTTAACACTTCATACCTGGGCAAGTTTCTTAGCCCCAATTACCTCAGCACAAAAAAAAATAAATAAATAAATAAAAGAGAAAGAAAAGTAAAGAAAGATGATGGGATAAATCTTTGTGGGTTTGGTTCTTTTATGGTTTTATTTTTAAATATGAGGTAAACGTTTGGTAAGTCCCCTTCCCTCAGAAAGCATTTGTTGTGGCCGCAGCCTCCCTCCTGCCTCTCTTTGTAGCCTGGCTGCTCTGAATTACAAGATTGTAAAAAGCTTGGCTGAAGAGTGTAGAAGATTGTTAGAAATGTTTTCCTGGACTTGAAGTGCATACAAGAGCTTCCTTTGGTTCTTAACTCAGTGACTACAGAAAAAAAGTTGTTTTTTTATATCCTTTTTCTTCTCACAGTATGTGTTTTTAAACTTCAATTATTAAAGTAGTTTTAATTGGATTTTTATGGGGCACAAGTGTTTATTGCAGTTTAAACAAACAAAAAATGAAAAGAACCATGAACCTATTGGACTAAGCCAAATGTAGTTTTAGCCAACAGTCATCTTTCAATGTAAATATAGAGATTTAGAGAAAAAATTCTAAAAGTTATGATAATGATAATTTAAGATTAAGTAATAAATCATAGTCATCAACATTATGTATCAATACAAAAAGTGCCAAGGAGGTAACAGCTTCCATATTAATAACAATTTTCTCAGCATGCTTTAAAAATTCACCCTCCAATGAGGCTCCATTTTACTTAATCACTAAATATAACTATCTCTGGGATGGAAAATATAAATTCCTTAGTGGTTATAATACTCTAGAATATTTTGGTGCCCCACCAGCCTATATCCCCCATAATAAGTGAAAAAGTAGTATATTTTGTGTTAAAATTGCAAGAAAATACTTAGTCCAGTGGAATAAAGCCATTCAACATATGTAATTTGACCAGCAGGATTCCAAGGTTAGCAATACCCTAACTTGTGGAAAAAAGTGGCCTGGAATCTTTGATGCTTAGAAATGCCTGGAGCACCCGTTTTATGTCTCATCTGTAAACAAAATTGAGCATAATGCCTTGCTAGTTTCAATCTGGAGTAAATACAGTACAGAAAAATTGCCCAAAAAAAAGAGGGGGGGGGGGAGAGAGAGGGAGAGGGAGAGGGAGAGGGAGAGGGAGAGAGAGAGGGAAAGGGAGAGGGAGAGGGAGAGGGAGAGGGAGAGGGAGAGGGAGAGGGAGAGGGAGAGGGAGAGGGAGAGGGAGAGGGAGAGGGAGAGGGAGAGGGAGAGGGAGAGGAGAGGGAGAGAGAGTATGAGAGAGAGAAGAAAAAGAAAAGAAAGAAAGAAAGAAAGAAAGAAAAGGAGCATGCTGACCAACCCTTATTTCCTGGGGAGTCAAGATGACAATATAGCATCATTGTTATTTAAAATGTCACAGTTTTGACATAAGACTTATTTAGAATTGGTTTTTAAAAAGGGTGATGAGATAATCTTGAGGATTTTTTTTCAAGCATGAATTGAAAGACTGAAATCTCCTCTTCCTTTAGAAAGCATCAACCATTTAATGTTTTTAAAGTTGTTTTTACATGAATTAGGGGGTTTGATTGAAGCAATGTCAGTTACAAAACCACACTCTTGTTTCTATCTAATTTTGTCTTAGCAGCTCTTTTAAACTGCTAAATCTGGTTTTAGTGTGTGATGATTTTGTTTTGTGATGGTGTAAAACAGCTGCTACTTTTCTGATGAGTTGCCTGTTTTCCATTTTATGTCTGCAAGATGTTGGTTACATCGGGCCCAGTGAGATAGGAAACTGAGAAAGAACTACAGAGGGGGGGAAGGAAGGGAAGGGAACGATTCATAGTGACAGAAGCCTTTCGAAATATGATGGGGAAAGAACACGCCACATCAGCACTTGGGATTTCAGCATCTACTAAAGTTTAGCAATAATAGCAGGGGATTGTATTTCAATGGAAAAATGTGTATTTTCTATGGAAAAATTCTATAGAAAAATGTATTTCTATGGAAAAAAGTCCATGCATGGACTATCACAATAGCTTTTTAGTTGGTACCCTTGCCTCATCTCTCCCCTTTCCAATTCCCTCTCTTCTCAACTGTCAAATTGTTCTTAAAACAGGAGTCTGACCAAGTCATGTCTCTGTTAAATAAACTCCAATCATTCCTTGTTACTTCCAGGATCAATAATAAACTCTGTTAGGCTTTTAAAGCCCTTTGTAATATTTCCTATCCTACATTTCCAGTCTTCTTATAGTTCACTCTCTTTCATGTACTCCATAATTTAATGGCACTCTCTTTGCTCTTCCTCTCACAAGAATCTCCATTTTCTCAATTCTGGAAGTTTTCACTGGCTGTTCTTATCAGTAATTCTCTCCTTCTTCATCTCTGCTTCCTAACTTCCTTGACTTTTCTTTATACCTCAGCTAAAATTCTACATTATGCTCAAAGCCTCTCCTGATCCCCCTTAATTCTAGTGTATTCTTTCTATGATTATCTCCAAATAAACATATATATGTATATATTTTTTCAATGTTTCTACATAGTTATTGGCAAAATGTTGTCTTTCCTATTGAACTCTCAGCTCCTTGAGAAAAAGATTGTCTTGGGATTTTTTGATTAATTGGGTTTGTTTGTGTGTTTTTGTTTTTGTTTTGTGGTTTGAGGTTTTTGTTTTTAAATATTTCCAGGATTTAGCATAGTTTCTAGTACATAGTAGGAACCTAATAAATGCTTGAAGACTTGGAAGTTGATTTACTTCTAATCTTTATAATAAACTATAATAAAATATAATGTTTTCTGATTAGGAAAGACTGAATTCCATTTTGACTGGATTCAATATTCAACATATACTTTGTAGAAGGCAATCTAAAACCTTATCCTTTATCAGAGGCAAGGCAAGCCCCAATGTACTTAACTTCAGGATCATTGCTTAGTTTTTCTTTTCAAATTTGTCCACTGACCATTTGTTGCCTTAGCTTCTGCTACCAGCTGATATGTGTGCCCTCTAACCAAGATCTGCAATGTGTGTAAACCTAGCTTTGATAAATGAACTCTGAAAGGTCAATAATGGGACTTTTCCCAACAACAACCCGACTTAAGGAAAAATGGCTAGAAGCTAATCAATTAATCAATTAACTAGAACATCCACTAAGTCTGATTGATTCTCCCAATTTCCACTCTCATCCTTTGCTTATAAGCTTCCCTTCTCCTTTTAAAGTACTAAGTAGCATGCCTTCTTTTTCCAGAAGCTCCATCAATGGGCTAAACTATTATGGAGATCTTAAACTGCAGGATTTTTACAAGCTCAAATTGATTACAACTGAGCTTCTGAACTAGAGAGAAAGAGCTAGAATGCACATAACATTAAATAGGGAAAAGGAGGGGCTGGAGAGGAAAGCTATATTCTTAATGTATGTACTTTAGTGATTATTTTTTTTTGCTACCATCTTTATTTGAGGGAAACAGATTCATCCATAATTTCCAAAACAATATTATCTTCTAAAATTATATTTCCTTCTCTTTCTGGTCATAGAATACTCTCCTCCCCTTTAATTAAAAACAACATTAATTTATATTTAACATAACTGTAAACAATGTTGTAGAGCAGAGGTGTCAAGTATGTGGAGCCCAACACCATGAGGCAGACAACATTCCTAGATAAGTTGAAAATAAATCAAAATTAAAATACAATTGAGAAATATTTAATAGTTTAAAATGTGATTGGAAAATATTTAAGAAAATAAATAAAAATATAGTACAACACAAATGTTATGTGATTTTCTAAATCATAATGAACCTCTGGGGAACCTTATCTATATAGTTTAGTGGCCCTGTTTGTTTCTATTAAAATTTGATGTTACTATTAAGAAAGATTCAAGATGATACAAAATATATGCTTGTATTGTTAAAAAAAAAAAGTTAAATTAAATAATTAATGCAATATATCTTTATCCTTACCTAGTACATATTAGTATCTTTTTTTAAAAAAACATCAGCATGTATTATTTTACCCTATTCAACCAGTCATATGATCATTTAAAAGAGGGAATTTATGATATAATTTAGCAAATTTATTTTGTGTTTACTAACATGCATGGTACTATGCTGATACCAACAAAGAAATAAATCCTTCTCTCAAGAAACTTCAATCTATGAGAAAATGTAGATTTAAATACACAAATCAATTACTTGAAGAACATGAGACTAAAAATTTAGTCTCAGCTTTTACACTAATAAATTGTATGATTTTGAGAAAATTAACAATTTTCCTAAGATTAAGATAAATCTTTCTTTCTTCCTTACATTAAGAGTTTAGATTAGATAACTATTAATACTTCTCTTCTCTAGAGTTTATATGTTACACATATACATATATGTACAAGTATACACATATACATTACATATGTAATATAATATATATGTATGCCATATCTTTAGAAGGAAGAAAAATTGGCAAATTGATCAGTTATACTTATGTATACATTTGAACTCCAAAAATTAAATGTTGATCTATATAAGCCATTCTTTAGGCCTTGATCACAGGTGTGAACATATGAAAGTATTAACTGAGCTTGGCTTCCTGGTGTGAAATGAGAACAGTTATTCAGCTGTTTGTTAAACATATGTGTTTGTTTATAACTGTAAATGTGTATATAAACACAATGCTGAGGTATGTGAGGATGCTGGTAAAGGGAAGTAGGGAACTGAGGATAGAAGCAATTCCTTGATTTTTGGTTAGCTGTAGTAAATTCTGCTGCCTCACTCCTGAGAAGGTATTATCCTAGGTTATCAATCTCAAATGACTTTTTAATCTTTTATATATAATCATGCCTTTATTTCTCATTTTTTCTCCTTCTCTTCCTTTTTCTTGTTCCTTACTTCCCCATAGAATTAAACTCAAAGACAGTAATGTTAAAAATAACAATAATAGTAATCTATAGAATACTATAATTGGAAAATAATGACAGGATAGTTATATGACCAAATTATTTTTATCTGAGATCCATAGAAACTATGAAGGATGAAATAACATTGATGATACTGATAATAACAACAACATAACCCTCAAAGTCATACTCATGGTTCATGATGTGAGGGGTCAAGACTACAAATGTAAAACAGGAAATTGTCAGTTAAATTTGATATATAGTAGTAATTCAATGTGTCTTAAAATTTAAATCATAACTGTGAAGATCTAACAAGAACTTTAAGAGTTGTTAGAACAATACTGACTGGCTAGCACCTTGACCAATATGATACAATTGCTCCAAAGAATTAAATGAATAATTCAGGTTGACACAAGGTTGCAGGCTGAACTTTACTATGATCAGCTTCATACATACATCATAGGGTGAGTGGTTCTCTAGATTTTAGCATAAT
This sequence comes from Sminthopsis crassicaudata, assembly GCF_048593235.1. Lineage (NCBI taxonomy): Eukaryota > Metazoa > Chordata > Mammalia > Dasyuromorphia > Dasyuridae > Sminthopsis > Sminthopsis crassicaudata. The sequence goes on along the minus strand of NC_133618.1, from coordinate 558,769,897 downwards.
GAGGAGGAAATGTACTGGAACAAATCAGAAATACCAGGATCCTACCTGGTAGAAATACTTCAGCACAGATGGCAATGACCACTAAAAAGCAGGCAAAACACAAGTATAAATGAAAGGAATTGAAAATGTGAATGCTTTCATTATTTTCCAATATGAACTCATAATAAAATTGTAGTTGGATTTTACTAACTTTAAGCAAGAGTTTCATAGAATGGTTTTGTTTTATTTGTTTGTTTGTTGGGAGGGGGAAGCAATAATACTCTTGGCCTAAATTATACTATCACGCATCACAATTTGAAATAGGTCAATAGTAAGAAATACTTCCAAATTAGATGAAGTATGAGTCAAAAAATAAGGAATTACCTAAAGCTGAAGAAGCAAAAGTCTCTAAAAAATCTTCATTTAATATCAACTCTAGAAATTATATTCAACAATGATAAGATGACAAAGACAATGTTAGTATCTCAAATGATTGGGAAGAGTAGATGGATCCACAGCTTGAAATTTAAAAAAAACAAAAAAACAAACAAAACAAAAAAAAAAAAAAACCAACCCTCTTTCTGAGTTTGATGACATGAACTCAATTAGCAGACCAAACAGACCAAAACAGGATAGTTTGGAAAAGCTTCCCTTTGCTATAAGTATCATGGATGGACACATTCTTTCACAACACAACAGAAAATATGAAAGCATTTCAGAATCTGTGCAGCAATAAACATTTCAGCTATTTCCATGATAAATACTAGAGCTGTCAAAGAACACTCTTAAGGAGAGGCATGAAATATCACCTGGTAGAAAGCAAGTCAAGAAAAGCCTCCTCAAATTATAAGAAAACATTATCAAATAACATCATTCATGCAAAAAAAAGTGAAAATATAATGCCTGATTAAAAGCAAAAAATAAAAAATAAATATATGGAAAGCAATTTAGAAAAGTCTATCAAATGCTGAGTGAAGTGAGCAGAACTAAAAGACTTAGCATGCAAAATGTATCTGCATCCAGAGAGAGAATTATGGGGATTTGCAAAGTCTGTTGGAATTGTCTTGGATCATTGTGTTGCTGAAAGAACTAAGACTATCAAAATTAACCATTTCACAATGTTGTTGTTACTATGTACAATGTTCTCCTGGTTCTGCTCCCTTCACTCAGTATCAGTTCATATTAAGTCTTTCCAGGCCTTTTGGAAATCACCCTGCTCATCAATTCTTATAGAACAATAACATTCCATTTTATCCATATTCCATAACTTAAGTCAGTCATTCCTTCAACTGATGGGTATCCACTCAATTTTTACTTCCTTGCCACCACAAAAAAAAAAAAAAAAAAAAAAAAAAAAAAAAAGCTGCTATGAGCATTTTTGCACATGTGGGTCCTTTTCTCACAACAACTTAATATTTTAAAGAAACAAATAATACATAATAGAGGTGAAAAGAAATTTCTCTGAGGAACTACTTTAGAAATCCCAGCCACAAAGGATTTTTTTTTTTATTCTGTGAAATAGTTCACAGTCTAATTCAAATAAGACTAAGCAAGTCTGAATCATATGTGATTAAGCAAGATACTTCAGTGGCCCAGACCTTTAGCTGGAAGAGGGAGGGAGAGAGGGAAGTGAGTCTAGGTCTCGGAAGTTAGCAAAAAAATGAAGGAAGAATTCGGAAGGAGATAGGGAGGGGACAAGGTGGGACTTGATGGAGAACCAAGGGCATGGTTTTAGATATGCTAATCAAGCTAGTTTCAAGAGCTGGCCAAATTCTGTGTGACAATGGGAAAACAACAATGTGTCTCAGGTTGTAATTGAATTCAGATCTTCCTCACTCTACTTTGCCCACCACTTGCAGAGAAATGTATCTAGAAATCAGCTGTATAGAAATGATAACTGAACTCATGGGAATTGATATGTTCATCCAGTGAGAAAAGTTAAGGACAAAAGGATATAGGATGGAGCCTTTGCAGATACTCAGACATAGTGACTGTAATATGGATAACAACCCAACAATAACAAGAGCAAAAACTGAGGAGGAGCAGTCAGGGGCACAGTCCTTCTAGTAGGATGAAAAGTAAGACAGATGCTATCACAAAAACCAGAGAGTCTTCAGTAGGAATCAGTGGTCATTGATGGCAAATATTGCAGAGCAGCCAACAAGGAATAACACAAGGACAAAGAAGAGCTCATTGGATTTGGTGAAGATTGCTGTGCTACCAAATTACTGCATAGGATAGGAAATGGAAAAGAGTAAGAAAGCTCAGGATCAGGTTCTGAAGAAGACTCCAAATATTTGGCTGATAGGGGATAGCAACTTCTCCTGCTACTCCATCATGCCCATTACTGTTTTCACCTTTCTGGGTGAAACTGTCAAGATTTCAAGTTCCTTGTATATGATGGAAAATCATCTGACTACCCACTTCCACCCCAGTGTTCTTTGTTGTAATCTGTCCCAAGACAATTGAGCCTCTTCCACCCCACTGTGATCTTGAATTATATCAAGAGCAATGACACTGTGTTTCTATATTTACTCAGCTTTTGGCTTTCCCTTCTGAGATTGCCAAGAAGGGGGGGAATTAAATTCTTGTATGGGAAATTTAATTTTTTTAAAAAAAATTACTGTTTTAACTGCTAGCTATATAACTTTCATCACCATGCTTTGGATGCACAAGAATTTGATTGCCCATTGGCTTTCGTCCTTAAACTTTCACTTAAGCTATTTTTGCTGTATCATTTTTAATGACATGGTGATATTTTTTCCTAACCAAGACTGCCACTTGAATAAAGTCTAGGCTCTGCCTTTTCTACATGAAGATGATGCTGGACCCATGTACTTGGAGATGCTTTACCCCAAGTAGTGGTGATGGGTTTATACTAAATCATTCACACCTTCTCATATAGCCAAGGAAATATATTTGTGAAACATCTGTGTGGGCAAGTAGTACTTTTTATAGTTTATGATGTGATACTTTTCTGAACGTAGTTAATGTACAAGAATAGTTCATATATTTATTTTATTATTTATATAGACTAACTCAAGAAACCTAACTCAAATTCAAAAGAATGGGCATTTAAATTCAAATCAATAAATACTTAACAGGGACAAAATATTGGTGCAAAAGGGAAAAAGGTAAAAGAAAGTGAAATAGCCCCTGCTCTCAAGGAGCTTACTTTCTACTGGGTAGATAAAACATATAGCCTTTTCCTTAAATTTTAGTTCCATGTTACCATCATTTCAAACTATAGATCACAAAGAAATCTTAAACTTAGTATGTCTGAAACATAACTCATTATCTTCCCCTTCTTACTCACCAAGAACCTCCTCCTTTCTCTATTTTCCTATTACTGATAAGAGCACTCTCATCTTGCAAGTCAAGGATTATGCTTTACACCTAGTTGGTCTACAACTTTGATGTCTCCTCATCTTATCATTTGTGCTGACCCTACTGATGAATTTTGCTCTCCTTTTTTCATGTTCTATAAAATAATGTTTTGGTGCTACATATACAATTGAGATTTATCTGAATAAAGATGACAATTGAATTCATGAGAACTGTTAAGATCAGTGAAGTAGAGAAGGAATACAATAGAGCTTAAAACAGAACACTGAAAATATGCACAATTAATCAGTGAGAGTATAAATATGACCTAGCAAAGAGATGGAAAGGGAATCAAATGACCAATATAGTGCAACACTCATGTAGGTCCATTGCCTTAAGGAAGCCCCTAAAGATATTGAATTTAACAGCCTAATATCTCTATGATGGCTTATATGAGTACCTTCAGGTATGGCATAGATAAGATCATATATAATGCTTTCTTTCAGTCCAATGGCTCTCTTTTTTTCCTTTTGCTATTGTAATTAGTGACTAAATAGATTCTAAATTTACTTGGTCATTGAGAATATTTGCTTTTAAAGGAAAGCAGTAGTCTTCATCAGATTAAAGTCAAAGAGGAAACAAATAAATAAAATAAACTTGTTGTAGCTTGTACAACAGACAAATTATCTTGCTAGGATTCAAGCTCTTTGATTTGAATCCTCATAGAGTAGTGTTGTGCAACACCTAACTGGATTGTATGAATCACAGGATATAAGACTATCAGTTATGTACCATTAATACTTTCATACCCTGTGCCTCAGGTTCCCAATTCAAATATGAAGTGGTCCACTTTGAATATTAACGAGTAGGATACACAGTAATGAAGTAATTGAAAGAAAAGAGCTGAGCTTGGATATTTACTCTTTAAAATTACTCATTAAATAAAATATTAATTAGATAAAACTCATACATTCTCCAAACTTCATTTTTTTTGAAGATATTGCCATCCTTCCACTTTTCTACATCTGCAACTTCTAAAGGATCTTTTCTTCTTCTTTTTTTTTTTTTGCTTACTGTCTCTGCCTAATCATTCATTAAGTCCTATCAATTCTATCTCAACAATGTCTACACTCAGAAATCTTATTTCAGCCTTATCACTTCTCACCTAAACTATTATATAGTCTTCTGACTCCCTCTGTTTTCAGTTTTTTCCTCTTCCAGTGTATCTTCCACCCAGCTGCCAAAATGATGTCACTAATATAGTTCTAAGCATGCCTGTCCTTGCTAAAGAATCATCAAATGGTTCCCTATTTCTCTGAAGCTAAAATATATATATACTCCCCAAGCTAGCCTTCAAGTCTGGCTCCAACCTTACTTTGCAGATTTCTATTGCATTATTCTTCATCATTCACTCTACATTCTAGCCAAGCAACCCCACTTGCACTTTCCTGAATTAGTATTCCATCTATCTACCTCTGTGCTTTGGCACATACAATCCTGCATCTCAGAAGTGCACTTCTCTCCCTTTTTTTTCAAGATCCAACTCTTTCAGGATCAAGCTTTTCTTGATCTTCTTAGCTATTAATGTGCTCTTCCTCTTCAAATTATCTTGTGCTTACCTCTCTTTATAAATGTCCTTTCCCCCTTCTCCCCCCAAAAAAGAAGATAAGCTTCCTGTGGAACATGTATTGAAATGAAGTTCAAAATGCACATGCATCTTAAAAATTAAAATTTACTATAAAACATTTCCTTTCACATGTCTGCATTTTTCAATGCTTTGTAGATACAAAAAAAAACATTCATTTTCTTCATCAATATTATTTCTAAAATTGGATATCTATCAGGCATAAGCAAAAAATGTATCAGTATATATTATTTTTCATCAAACATTCTAGTTAAATGAGATATACTATAATTATGTATGTATTAAAATTAAAGGATATGATATTATTAGACTTCAACAAAATATCTTGCTTATTGACATATGTGTATATACAAACATGCATATTTATACAAAATAACATGAAAATCTGCCAAATATAACATATTTTTAAAGGAACTGGTATCTTTTCTGCTAGCATCCTCCCCCAAATGGGAGCTAGTTTTCCAGGTCAATAAGTCCCTTAAATGTCATGAATTGCAATATCTTTGGCAGATGACACTTGTCAAAAGGCTTTGTGATCAATTCAGATAAAAATCTGACATGAGGATTGAAAGAATCTGAATCAAATTAATCCATACAATAAAGCCTCGATTTAACCCAATGACACAAGAAGGAACACCTTTCAGGGAACAGTTCTTGCTATATCTATTACAATATTCCTTAGGCTTTCTTGGTCATTAAACCTGTATAGTTAGAAAACATATCTTCTTAGGAAAATATTAGTCAGGCTTGTAATTTGCCAATTGGGCAGAAAAGTATGCATCTAGAAATGAAGACTACTTTAGGAAAGGTTTGCTTAATATAATTTCATAACCAAGGGAATTTGGCGAATTCAGAAAATTATTTAGATAATTCAAGAGAAAAAAATGCTAAGCTGAAATGCATACATATATGAGCACTCACTCCCTCATCCCCAACCCCCCCCCCCTCAAAAAAAAAAAAAAAAGAAAAAATACTTTCAGGAGTGTTTGTGTGTGTGTGTGTGAAATTCCATAGGTTTTCTCTCATATAGCATATCAGCAAACCTTCTCAATACAAATGGAGGATTCTTAGAGTTATTTTGGTAATAATGAGATCCAATGTGGGGGGACCTTATTTACTGTGTGTTCTAGAAAGGCTAGATATGCAGTTGGAATAAACAAGACTTTGTCTAAATTATATGCAAAAGTGTTTTAGTTGGTAACTGGTAAACATATACAGCCTTCATTTGCTGAATCTAACAATCTGGTATACTTTTGAATTTACATTTTTCTTTTACTGAGAGGAGGCTTGTTTGGGGTTTTTGGTTTTGGTTTTGGTTTTGGTTTTGTTTACTTTTTTACCTATAAAGCACTCCCTAGGTTAGCTTGCCCCAGTTCTGTGAACACGTACAAAGTTAGACCTTTTTTTACACAGAAGACTTGTGATTTCATAAGACCTCCCTTGGGGGGAAAAAAAATCTCCTCCTTTTCTTTACTTAGTCTCTAAAATCCTGTGCAAGAGCATATTTCAGTCAAAGTTAAACCATTAAAATCTATTGTCACTCCAGGGAGAATAGGTCACTAGAAGAATGGGACAAAAGGAATGGATAAATTTTGGTAAATATGAGAAATAAATAAGCTAGGAGTATGAAATGGTCAGGCTCATTTTAAAAGCTTTTTACAACTTTAAAAACGAATGGATTTTCAGGTAAAGGATTAGTTGAAGGGATATGATAAGCTCTTCTAAAATTTCTAATCAGTGGTACTGGATAGAAAAATAGGATCAGAAGACATGGATTCTGAGCCCAGATCTACCACTAGCTCTTCATGTGAATGTGAACCAGTAATTTTAGATCTCATAATCTGTTTGCTCATCTTTAAAATGGGAATAATAAAAAGACTCAAATTACAAAATATAATGTTTATGATGATTAAATAAACAACATTAGGGGATAAGCAAGTATTTATATCTTACAAAATTGTAGACAAAGAGAAAGCTTCATTATCTCTGTGGTACAATGGAATAGAACACCCTTCCTCTTACAGTAAAGCACTGAAAGTATATTTTAGGAGTGATAACAAAGCAGTCAATATTTTGTATATGTGGGGAAATTCTACAGTAAAGCAGGGTTGATAGTATTTCTACTACTCCCATAAGATTCTTTGTACATTGGCACTTGAATTTATTAAATATTTCAGTGCCTGTAAAATCTGTCTTAACTTTTTAAATGCCATTGTTTTCAACATCCCATTTTTTTGTGCACAAATAAGATGTGGAATAATAATGAATTATCATTAATTACATCCAGATCACTCTCAATTAGTTTCTTACTGTCATCTGAGATTTCCTGGCTTTTAGTTTTGGATAACTTCTCCACATTTTCAGAATGTGTCTTTATTTCTGAGAAGTGGGATTTGGTAATGCAGAATTTTTGCAACCAAAAAAAAATATGCTATATAATTTTTTTAAAAAGTTTTTCAATGAAAGGATCCTCCAGAGAGAATTTTTGTTGCCTCTTGGTGGTCTTATCAAAGGTGTCTGAGCCAGTGGAGGCAGTGATAATGGAGCGAGGATGGAGCTGGTAGCTGGGGGTTCTTAGATGACAGGTTGTGGAATCCAGAACCCTGACACTTGTGAAGTACTCTGTCAGGGACATTAAGTATCCAAAAGTGATAAAGCTTCAATTTGCTAGTCCATTAGACTAATTACTGCAATAATTAAGTAACTACTTGATTAGAACTAATGGGTACCTAATTATCCAGGAGAAAAGTATCAGGTGGCAATTATCAGGTGGCAATTAATAGACTGGAGTTAATGTCTTAGCACTGTCTTTGTATGAATTCATAAGCAAGGTAAAGAAAACAAACAATAACTTATTAATATTTATTGGTGCCACAGTGTTTTTCAGCTTGTTTCATTTACACAGAACCAATTAGTGGAAAGACGGTTAGTGTTGCAGGATATAAAGTGAATAAAGCAGGAGTTAGATTTTTAAAGGTACAGGATCTCATTAGCAATAATGACTGGCATTTAACCGGAATCAACCTGTGATTTTAGCTTTGTTGATGCAAATCTATTGATAAAGAAACTCCAAAAGTAAAAGCCAGTACTCCTGAATAAAATTCATGGGAAAAACATTGCTATTTTGTTTGGGTTTTTTTGCTTTGTTTTTTTAGAGCAATGACCTCTATGCATCTTCCTTCTTTACTTCTTCCCTCACTTCTCTTCTTTTATCTCTTTTCTTCCTCCCTCCCTTCCTCTCTCCCTCCCTCTTTCCCTTCCTTCCTTCCTTCCTTCCTTCCTTCCTTCCTTCCTTCCTTCCTTCCTTCCTTCCTTCCTTCCTTCCTTCCTTCCTTCCTTCCTTCCTTCCTTCCTTCCTTCCTTCCTTCCTTCCTTCCTTCCTTCCTTCCTTCCTTCCTTCCTTCCTTCCTTCCTTCCTTCCTTCCTTCCTTCCTTCCTTCCTTCCTCTCTCTCCATTCTATCATATTGATTCCAGCTTTGTAACTATCCGGCCCCAGGATACATAACCAAATCCTCTTTTTCCAGCTAAACACTGCACAAAAGGAAGTGGGAAAAAAAAAAAAAAAAAAAAAGACTACCCAACCAAAAAAAGGAACTTTTCCAGTAAACATAATGGCAGCTAGCATAGTGCTTTGTGTAAAATAGGTGCTAAATAAATGCTTCCTAGTTTCAAGTGAGTAGGATGACAGTCTAAGATTTATCTTAAGATGGAAGTCTTTTTTTTTTTAAATCTATCCCTTTACCATTAAACACTGTTTCAGTTCTGCTTCTGTTTTACATATAATATCTGTTATAAGATCATGGTAGAAGAACAAGATTCCATCTAAACATGTTTGTCTATGGATAGAAATAAAAATACCTTATTGCTGAAAGCAATTCCTCATAAAATAGTATTAGATAGAAAAATATCTGACAGAGTTTGAAACCCATCACTCAAATGTAGGCGAAAAAGCAGATCAGCTGTTTATTTATTTATTGTTTGATTGGTGAAAACATATTCTGCATGTTTGTAAAGCTGCTGGGAACACACAGAAGAAGTAAAATGGCAGGATCATATGAGCATCAAATATCAACTTTTCCAGCAAACATTTAAAATCAATGGCTTTTGATTTTCATAAGTCTTTTAAGTAATCAGATAGAGAAAACAAGAAATAAATGCATTTGTTTTTTTTTTCTTTTTTTCCAATTTCAATGAAATGTGTGTACTAGAGACAAAAACTAAAATACTGGGCAAAGGTGGAGGATAAACTTTAATATGTTAATGTTTTAAGTTATATAATTAACCCTATCATATTATAACCCCTCATATTCCTTTATTCTCTTGCCCTCCTGAGCATAAATAATTGAAATGGATTTTAATCACATTTTAGGGGGGGGAAACAATTTCCATGTTTTAGAATATGTTCAATGATGAATGGAGATAAATCTAAAATTTATAGAAAGGGAGCATTTGCATAAACTGCAATAGCTAAATGTATAGCATATTAAGCAACAATTGTTGCAAAGGGCATGAAAAATTCAACTTTTTGTTTCATGAGTGGAACCTCAATTCTATCATGATTAAGATAATATATCACTTGTTCCTCTCTTATTAAAGGCATAATTGTTGTTCGAAGTAGAAGTGGCATTAACTCTAATCTAATTTTATATATGTACAAACGTGAAGAGAGGTGAATATGGAGACTGATGCTTTGGGTGATCCATAGGCATTTTATTAATGTTTGAATAATAACCGCCTGGAGGGCCTGTTATAAATTAAAGGGACGAATTGAGATATAAATTTTTATGAGGACTAGTTATACATTTCCATTATGTGTTTAAAAATGAAGGAATTACTGTGAACACTGCAGAACTCACATTTATTTGAGGTGATTTGGATGAGAGGGAGGGACTGTGCAATGAGGAAAGTGGTTTGGCAGCTCTAAGAAAGATGTATCTGTCCCTTTGAACAGATACATCATATGTCATGCATGAACTCTTCTACAGGAGACTTTCCTTTACCATGGAATCAGTACGATTATTTATATGACAATAGCAAGCGATGATATATCAGCAAGTTTTAGGCTATTTAAGTAGGTTTCTTATTGTTAAATCATAGAAGATTTAGCCATTACCTTGCTGCTAATGTAATAAAGGAAGTCAGTGATCTTTGCAATGCAATTTACATTCCTTTCCCAGCTCCTGTGGCACTTAATATAGACATCAAAAGTAATCTATGAGCTTTTGTGGGTAAATTCAATTTGATAATTCAACAAATATTTATTAAGCATTACTATAAGTTTAGGCATTGGACTTGATGCTGGGGATACAAAGAGATGTCTACTTAGAGCTATATGCTGGTGATTGGCAAGTGATTTTCTTTCTTCATGACCATGGTATGATAGCAATACAGGATATTAGAGCTGCAAAGGATCCTAGATAAAATCTAGTGCTCTCCCACTACTACCTCATTTTATATATGAGGAAACTGAGGACTAGAAAGAAGTGATTTTAGCAAAGTCACAAAATGAAAAGCAGAGCTGATCAATCAAATGAAATCCATTTGATTCTCAGTCCATTTCCTTCTCCCGCCCTCCGTGTTACTGTGAATGACATTCACCAGAATTGTCCTTAGCTTTGAAGATAAATATATATCATGAATCAGTTTGTTTGGGGAGAAATGTAGAAGTGTCCTCTACCACAGCTTTAATCTAAACCCTCAGAGGAGATACAAGTAGTCTTAAACTCATGATAGTAATTCATTTTTGTTTTATGATTTGGTTGCTTTATAATTTTACTTGTAGTCCTTAGGTGAGATAATCGCACATTTAGATTAATCCAGAAAAGTAGTAGATATGTGGAATTTTAAACTTGATGGATACATTTGGGTATTCTGAATGCTTTGAACAAAAAGGCAATAGTTATTGTACTGTATATAGATTAGGATAGAGATTAGATTTATGATTTCATTGGTATGATGAACTCCTTCAGGGGTTCTCAAACTACAGCCCGAGGGCCAGATGCGGCTGCTGAGGACATTTATGCAGCAGGGGTTATGGCAAATGGGCTGAGGGGCGGAGACAGAGTGTGAGCTTTTGTTTTTACTATAGTCTGGCCCTCCCACAGTCTAAGGGACAGTGAACTGGCCCCCTATTTAAAAAGTTTGAGGACCACTGTTTAGATTCATTCACTGTTTAGATGAATGAACTTCTTCTATCAATGCAAGAAAGTGCCTTCTTTCTGCAATTTGTAGTCTTCAAGAATGGCCCAGGGCACTGAGAGGCTGATTTGATTAGGGTCTCACAATCAGTATGTCTAAGAGGTGAGATTTGGATCCAGTTCTTCCTTATTGCAAGGTATTCTTCTAGACGCTAACTATGTTGTCCCTCACAGATAGGCTTCATGTATAGAGCAAAAGAAGCCCCGTGTTATCATCAGTACTGTTTAGATGATGAGAATAACAAATAGAAAAGAAAGCTGAGAGTATTTCATGGCTCTTCCACTATCCTGAGATTCTAAACCTGTTTTGAGCCATGGACCCCTTGGCTGTTTGGTAAGTCCTACAAAGCCCTTTTTCATAATAATATTTTAAGACCAGAAATAGTAATGCATGCCTATAATTCCTTATCCGATGAGGATGAGGCTGGTGGATGGCTTGAATTTCGGGATTCTGAATGACAGTAGTGCAAAAGCCAATTCAGTGTCCATTAAGGAACTTCGTAGAGCAGAAAACCATCAAACTGCCTAAATCGGGGTGAACTGGCCCAAGTGGAGAAAATAGTACAGTTTGATAATAGCTTCTGTGTTGAACCAAGCATTGGGAACAATGGTCACTTCACATTCAACCTAAGTGAGATAGAGAGAAATCTGATCCCCAAAAATAACAATAAAATTTAATAATAATAACAACAATGTTATAAGTAGATAAAATACATGATTAGAAAGAAAGTAAAATATATTGAAAAAGAGTTATCAAAGCACTAAGAAACAAATAAATAAACAAATCCATGGTTAAGAATCCCTTTATTAAAAAAGTAAAATATTCAACTGTTATATCTTTAGAAAGTTGAAAATCCCTTTAATGCATTTAACTGGGTTTTAAATACTATTTCTAATCTATGCTATTTCCTCATTAATGTGCACATGAGAATTTGTCTTTCCTTATCCTCACAGAAAACTAACTTGGGAAAATAAGAGAGCTATTAATCTGGTAAGCAAAAAAGACCTTAAGTCTTTCTATTTCTATCTATCTGTGTATCTCATATTCACCAGGTGAAAATAGGGAAAGAACAATTCTTTGTACACAATTCTATAATGGTTATGAAGAAGAATGTTCCATTAGCATTAGAACTATATCTCTGCTTTAAAAACAAAACCAAAAAAAACAAGTGGAGAATATTTCAGAAAAATAAAATGAATGTGGATTCTTATGCAGATTACTTTAGATCATGTCCTATCAAAGTGACAGTAGCAAGTAGCAGTTCTGGTTTGGAAGAGAGCGTAAGGAAAGAGAATGGAAGGATCTTTAACAGTTTAATACTTCTGTACATGTACTAGTAACAATGGACTGAAATGTGTGGGCCAAGGCCATAATTTCTGAAGTGTCAGTTCTTCATCAACATCACCACCTAGACACTGCGGCACCACTCCATGACAAAAAGGTTTAAAGTTGCTTGTCATCCTTGCATGATGACTGGACTGTCGAAAGTATAGTATATCAGGAGCAGCACCCATTTACCAACCTTTGCAGACATCGATTGCTTTAGGATAGTCTCATAAACCAACTGTTCTGGCATCACAGCTGTGGAGGAGACTACCTCTGTATTCTAGCTGCCAAAGGAGTTAAAGTATTACACATGGTACTGAGTGAATTCTTTGGGACTGGGCGGGGAACCTTACTGTCAGCTAGTTAGCTTGTCTAATTTTTTTAGAGTGCTGGATTTGAGGTCAAGAGACTTGGATTCAAAAACCAATTCACTTGCTAGGTGATCCTCGGGAAATTGATTACTACATTTCATCCTCAGTTTCCTCAATTTAAAAGAACACCACAATTTCTAAGGGTGCTTCTAGATCTAAAGAGATTTCCCTAGGAATGACATGAACATCTTAAAAAAAAAATGGTTTCCTGGGTGCTTTGAAAAGTTGTGAGCTTTTCAAGGGCTAGAATTATTGCCCATTGAGATTTGAGTGAGTTTTTAATTTTTTTCATCTTCCTCTCACTAGGATTTTATAGATGTCTAAGTTGACATGAGTAAAAAAGTCCATGAACAGAAAAGATATGATATAACCTTTAGAAATAAAAAATAATAAATAAAAGGAGTTGGAGTTCCCTTTGACTTGGGTCAGAAGTTCAGCTTGGTTCTAATTTTGGCTAAACTATTTGTCCATCCCTCGTGAATACCTTTAGCTCCCTAAGTCCCTACACCATTCTGTTTGTGATCAGTTATAGCTTTCTCATTTCTTGATAACATTGGTTTTATTATGAAATGTCCTAGACCTGGCACAGAATTTCAAATATGGCTTGTCGCTTCTCTTATATACTAACTGAACAAATTCTCTGGGTTCTTTCTTATTCAGTCCTTATAGACAGACTGCCCAGGGTTTGTGCTTTATTATTTAACTTTTCTTGCTGTGGCAGAGATATACAAGGATTTTCACATCATTTGTTTGTTTGTTTGTTTGTGACTGTGTGATTATATGTGCTTTAAAAAAAATTCCATCTAGACTTTTCTCCTCCTTTCTATAACAGCTTTATCTAGAATCGTCAATAAATTAACAGGAAGAACGGGACAAATTATAAGGAAAGAGTCAGATGGGAAAATGAATATAAGGTAAAAAAAAATGAACTTTGAGTTGTGGATTTTTGGTTTTTCTGTCTGTCAAAACCATTCAACAATCTCAAGGTAAAGACACCCAGCAAGAATTATTTTGATCATGATTTAAAAGACCCTAAATTCAGAGACTGGAACTTAGGAAAGTGTAATTGTCTAGGTACAAAATTATTTTAGACATGGTGACTAAGGTTGAAGTTAAATGCATAAATGGAAACCCAAAAAGAATGATTTGAAAAATAAAAGGAGTTGTCCTTTACCTATGAAAATGATATAAAATTTAAAATACCTTCTGCTGTGTTTTTTTCTGCCATATTTTTTTTTTTGGTACAGGGACAATATGGCTTTCTCATACAAAGTGCTGATATGAAAATCCTTCTCATACAAAGGATTTTTATTGAGAATACTACCCTCTCTTGATATCCTTTGTAAACTGGACATCATGAGGATGCCTGGATCAGAGCTACTCCTGTAAATGTGAATATAATTCTTATTAGCCATTGAACTAACTGGCCTAGACAAGCACAGTGAGAGGCGCCATTGCTATAATGCATTGAACAGAAGGCTTGTTGTCTAAAAGAGGTAACGCACCTCCCTAAGCACCTAACTTACTACTAGGGAGTGAATTGGGCACTAGGGAAAATCAAGCTCACTATTTCTTAGGTGTCCTCCATTTAAGCTCAAGAGCATTTTTACTTGAATAGATCATTTAATCTCTTTGTACCACAGCATCCTCCCCTGTGAAATGGAGGTCATACTACTAGCATATTTCATAGAGTTATTGGGAAGACTATCAGGTTAGCCATTATAAAGCATTTTACAAATATGAAGTGCTTTATATAGACTAAATAATGCTTGAAAGTATGAAATGTTCTACACTTAGGAAAGTATTATTATTATGGCTTTTGTATTTCCCTGGGCATTTATCTTCCCCTCCTTTCTAGAGCCTTCTTTCACATAATCCTGTAGAGACATATAGTTCTTCTCCTTTACCAGTGTCTAGAGATCTAAAGACTCTCTACTGCACTAGAGAAAAACACTAGAAAGCTTACCTCTTTATCCTTTTGCAAACTGTTTCAAACTATAGCATTTCTTCAGACACTAAAGTAGGCATCAAAATGATTGGCAGGAAAGTAGTGGATTGAAGTGAGAAGTGAGATAATGAACCAGTACCAAAAATTACTTTGCAGTTTTCACTTCTGGGGCATTTTTGATTATTAGAAGGTCAAAAAAATGTAACTAGCAATTCTTTAACGTATAGCAAAAACTGATTGAGATGAGAGAGAAGTTGTAGAGGACTTTCTGACAGAGCAAGGTGAGAGGAGGTAACATTAGGACTGTCTGAACAGAAGTGTAGTTATACCATAAGCCAGAGAACTTATTTTTCTGAGCATCCAGCCTGAAGCATCTGTTGAAAGTTAGATGGTGATTCAGACCCTAGGAAAAAGGAGCAATGGCTATGGAACTTGATAAGAGAGTATCATCATTCTTCACATTTCAGTCTGGCAGAGAATTTTGAAGCACAGGAATAGAGGCCTTTGTACTACCTTGAAGATGAACTGTTCTCCCTCCAATGTTGATGACTTGGGACAGAACTCCATTGTTCCATCGTAGTTAACCATTTTACATAAAAATAATATTATATAAAAAAGTATGCTGTATTTTTACAGAGTTCAAACTATTAAAAAGAACTATTACTAAGTGAAAGAATGCTAAATTTGTGAGTCAGAAGATCTAGATTCTAGTTATGGATTTTAGCTGTTAACTCTTGTCCTCTCACTTAGAACAAATCTTTTAACCTTTTTATACTTTTGTTTCCTCCTTTGTAAAATGAGGGAGAAATTAGATTACATGATTTCTCAGGCTCCTTCTAGAATTAAAGTTTTTTGTTTGTTTGTTTGTTTGTTTTTTATAATTCCACCCCATTTACTCATATCTACATGCCTTTAAATATTAATCACCCAACCAAATATTAAGCACAAATCAGAAAAAAATCAACACTGCCAGAATTCGCATTTCTATCTCTCCATCTTCAACAAAAGGATTGATTTATGAAATTGACTTTTAAAATATTTTTGCCTATTTGAAAATACAAAGATAATAAATAAAAGGCAATTACTTTGCAATATATAATACTTGGGCTTATTTGCCATTAATATATTTAAAGACTTTTTTTTTAATTTAAGGATTATTCAAGATAAAAATACACAATTTGGTTATTGTTCATATAACTGTAGCTACACTAATCGGAATAACTAAAGTAAATATAAATATAAAAAATAACAGTTGTAGTTAATAATTAAATTAAAGTTGGGTTTGGGCTCTGAATGATCTGATTTGGCTTCTTTCATAGAATACTGGGTTTATATGACAATTTCTTAATTTTCAACACTGGCTAAAATAGTTAATTTTAAGACTTTTGAAGACTGCTAAAATGTTTTAAAATATTCTCACTTACCAGATAGAAATATACTGTTCTTAATGAAATAAGGACATTATTCTATAAACAAATAAGGTATTCAGTAATCAGTACCTTAGTATACTCAGTACTTGGTATTTAGTACCTTATTTACTTATGAAGACTTGTCTTTAACTCTTTTAAGTTTCCAATAAAGTTTATAAGTTGATCAAAGAGCACTTTAGAAAAATCTTTTGTTGTGTTAGGTCATGGAAAGTATTAACAGAGTTCCTGCTGTATAAAATTCAAACATAATTCAGAAATTCAAATGCTTATATTTTCTCGTGGTCACTAGTGGTCTGAAATCAGGATAGTTTACTTAAAAGGAATGCATACTTAAGCTTTTTAAAAATTATAATAGCTTTTTATGTTTCCAAATATATGCAGAGATAGTTTTCAACATTTACCTTTCTCCCCACCACCCCACCTTTATCTTCAACAAGCAATCCAATACAGATTAAACATATGCAATTCTCCTAAATATATTTCCATAATCGTCATGCTATGCAAGAAAAATCAGATCAAAGAGGGAGAAAAAACAAGCAAACAACAAAAACACATTTAAGCTTAAAGACAGAAGTACAAAGCTCTACCATGTATACATTTGCTAACTTCCTCTGGCTCGGATATTAACTTTTATTTGGTCTATAATCTGTGACATAGAAGAACTATAGACAATTCCTTTTCTTTAAAAATATTCATTCAATCCAACTTATAGCACAAGGGGAAAATTGCTCCATTTATACAGACTGATTTTGTTTTCCAAGTCTAATTCGAAACTGAGGAATGCAAGACTACATACATCAGGTGTTACTAGTGAAATAGCAGCAGCAGCAGCAGCAAATCATAGACATTTGTCATTCCTTAGAGCTGTCTGACAGTTCTGACAATTCATTAGGCTGGGCTGAAAAGAGGTTTAGAAAGCAAAGGAGGGATCACAGGTAGTAGAGTTGCTTTTGCATGATCCAGTAATGGTTGATTTGTATCATTTTTGGTGATGGATATACTGCTCAGATTAAATCAGCTCAGAGAATCAGCAGGATTCTCTACCCCCTATCCCACTCAGTATCTCACCTGACTCAAAACACACACACACACACACACACACACACACACACACACACACACACACACACACACACACCTTTATTTTCCCCTAATTTTTTTTCTATATTTTCAGTAATGACAGTCCATGACATCACCACAAAAGTCATCTCCTGTTGAATATATTTCAATTGGCTACTGTTGTTCAGAGAGGTCAGTGGGATTCAAAAGGATTGAGATTATATCTTGTTTTTCTGTTTTCATGTGGATTCTTCAGAGAGAAAAAAGGAAAGAAAAAATTTTAAAAAAGGAACAAAGCAGTTATTAAGCACTTTTTAAAGTGCTAGTCAATATGCTAAATTACAAATATCACCATATTAGTTTCTCAAAACAGCCCTGTGAGGTAGATGTTATTATTGTCTCTATTTTACAGTTGAGGAAAATTAAGGAAACAAAAATTAAATGACTTTTCCCAGAGTCATACACCTAGTAATGCCTGAGTTTGGATTTGAACCTTAATCTTTCTGACTCTAGTCCTAGTGTACTATCCATCATCTAACCACCACTACTTCTACTGTAATGTAGAGAAGGAGGAAGGGAGGGAGGGAGAGAGAAACTTTATATGTCTTCTTCACTCTCTCAACTAAATATAAACTCTTTATGATGGTGATTGTTTCACTCTTTATACTTATATCCCCAGCACGAGGCCAAATATTAATAAATATTTGTTGATGGGGAAAAAAAAGAAAGAAGGAAGGAAGAAAAGTTAGAAGGAAGGAAGGGTCTAGGATTACATATTTATGTTGTATCTTGACAACTATACTGAGTGAGTGAAGGGAATAGTATCATCATGAAAACAATTCCAGATCTTTATACTGATCCTTAATAATTATAATTGACAAGAAAGCTAATTCAATTCAAGCTTAGATATTAATAATCATCTATTCTAATTCTCTTTATATTAGAGATGAGGAAACAGATCTAATGATATGAAGTCACAAAGTCACACAATTAGTAAATAGCAAAGCCAGTATTTGAAATCAAGTTTTTGACTGGTATTTTTTTTCCTTATGAAGGGATAAAGACAAGCTTGGGATCTTTGAAACCTGTTCAGGCTATTTGTTCAAGAAGAAAGGGAAAAGAAAGTACAGAAGATAAATAGTTTTTCTTGAGATACCTATTATAGTCTTTTGGTCAAGGACACTCAACATTTCAAGATATGTAGATAACGGTATCAACTTTATATGGTGTCCTTGTTCTTGAATTTTGTCCCCATGAGAGCAGTTGATTTAGTTACCTGCCTAACAAAATGGTTACAGATTTATTTTGCAATAGAAATAAAAGCTCTTTGACAGTCAGCTGGATATTTGTTCCTACAAAAATAAATAAATTAATTAAGAATTCAATCTAGATATTTTCCTCACTCTCACTTCTTGCTTCTGCCTGATTTCTTGATTTGGGGTGGGGGGAATACCTGACAACAATCTTGATCATCAGGGACAATATATGAACATTTTTTATCTCCATGTGAGGGGGATAAAGCCATCTTGAAATCAATTCCACATTTTTCATACTGATGACCATTATAACAGTAGTCTACTACAAACAAATTCAATTCAAATATGTATCAGTGACAGTTGCATATATAACATTATATGGTCACTATGGAAGACACAAATCAAATGGAAGCTACGATGCAAAGATATTATAATAAAGTAGGGATAGCATTGTTAGAAAGTGCATGCCAGTGTAATACAAACTAGATATGTAAGTGTTGGGGATAAGGAGAGAGAGATGAGCATGGCTAAGATGAGTTCTGTAAGATCTCATAGCTGAAAGTATATGTTGACCTAGATAGGATTTTGACAACGAAAAAGTAAAGAAAAGAATTGAAACTTCGGAATTACCAGCCTTTTCTTTTTTCCTTAATTGATAATCAGCAATGTTCCTTTATCACATGTCACCTTCCTAAACTCAAGAGTTGTGTTCATTCGTTATTCAATGCATTCATTTATTCATTTATCTACTTATTTGTTTGTTTACTTCAGTGAGGTTATGCATTAGAGTCAGGCAGTTCACAATATTTTCTCAGGAAGAAAGAGCTTCTATATATTGAATGGGAAAGAATGTGTGAAGAATTTGTTTCAACTCTGCAAACAAATAGAAGAAAGAAAATCAATGAGAACTGCACTTTGCACCCACCATCCAAGAGTGTGCCCCTTTAAAGTCAGTTTCACTGTGAGAAAAGATACCAAATATGGGAACATGTCATCTTGTTACCATTGTAATTGAAGTCATTCTGTCATGTATGACAATTCATCACATATTCTGCCAGTCAGTATGTCATGACATTATGTGTAATGAGAGTACTCATAAGCCCAAAGGAAAAACCTCTTTATTTTTATGATTTTATATTTTTATGTTCCTTTTTCTTGTATCAGAATATGGGAAGTAAGATTTTTTTAAGGAACTCTGCAGGAAATTTTTACAAGTCCAATATGAAACTAGCATACATTTATCCAAGTAGACTTTTTATTTTTCAAAAATATTAACATTTATCCTAATAATTCTCCTTTTAAATTATCATCATGATATTGTCATTTACATCAACAGGTGTTCAATTCACTGGACAAATGAAAAGAATAAAGAAAAATGGAAGGAGTATATCAAAACTTGAACTAATAGAGAGAAAGGCTAATTAAAAATAAAACTAGATGTTAAAATTGTTAAAGCTAAAATATGGAGACATGCAAAAGAGGAAGCCATTTTTGAGTCTGGTATCAAAAAAATTTTAAGCAATTTTCACAGATGGAAAAACTGTCATATTCTTACTATGTCATTTTCCCCTTTGAAAAGTGAAAATTTTCAACAACATTTTTTTTTCATTCTTGCCTCAGGCAATTTCCTGGATAGTCATGATCTTGCTCATTGAGATAGTATATTTTCTCAATATGATTCACCAGGAAAGCAAGAATTTATCTTCCTGTGAAAAATGGGTGAAATTTAATTCGACAAGCCAACTACTTCCAAAAAAAAAATTAGAAGCTAAAAGTAAAGAAATATCAGTGTGGTGGGAAGTTTTCCTTCTCTCTCTCTCTCTCTCTCTCTCTCTCTCTCTCTCTCTCTCTCTCTCTCTCTCTCTCATAACCCAAATGTTTGTATCCCCTATTTTGAGAGGAAAATCCTTTTGTTCTACTTAGTACTGTTTTTTCTTTAATAAAAGCAGATGTCAACTTGAAGATATGAAACCATTTCATAAATAGTTTATTAAAAATCATTTGCTGATGGTTATGTTAAATATACAAAATAGGATTAACCCAGAATGACTTAGATTTAACAGGATCTTTAAATCTCCTACTGAACTTTACTTATCCCCTTTAACCATTCCTCTGAAAAGAAAGGAAAGAAAAAACCTAAAAGTATTTCAAATAAGCCTGACTATTTTATGTTGAATTATTCAAAGGTTTGAGTAATTGGAATTAAGTTCAAGTTCTACCTCTTCAAAATTGAACACTATTTGAAAATAAAAAATCCAAATACATCAATCTGTTGTTTCTTCTCCAGGATGTCATCAGGCATGTCCATTGGCAAGCTGCATAAGCAATAGTGTCACAGCATAGGACAACCTAGAAGCTGACAGGTATTTCCAGGCACAGCACTGATGAGGTCAAATCCCCCTAAACCTGCCTTGTTTGCTGATCTTTTAATCGGATTCAACTTGACTGTGGCTATAACACAAAGCTTCCTGACAGTTTGTGACAGCATGTGACAGCAAAATATTTTGATTTTTTTACCATTTGATGAGATTTCAGATCTCCTGTAACTCCACAAAAATCACCACATTGTTTTATGAGGGAAAATGAGCATGCATATTATTAATGGCTTTGGATGTTGGAATTGTCTCTCTTGATTTTCAGCTTGAATTGAAAGCTGGAAAATAGATCTTGGGACTGAAGTGTAGCAAGCCATGAAGAACTTAAGTGACCCCAGAAGACAGTGCTAAAATATAGTGAAGCCAACTGGGCTAGATAGGGACCCTCAGGATAATACCTAAGGTTTCCAGGGGCACGAAAGGGATGTGTAATAATATCTTGTCTTCACCCATTCAAATTTATTTTCAGTTGTCTTAGTGAAGCATTCATAGAGAAAGAAAAAAAAGAGAAATCACAAGAAATATTATCCACTTTTTTTAATGACTACATTTTAAAATTCTTTCCTTACTAGTATCTTTAGAGTATCTTAAGAAATGCTATTAACAAAGATAAAAGAGAATTAATAGAGGAATGAAGAAAAACATTGAAACCAATTTTTTTAAAAAGCAAACATATAAGAACCCCTAAACTTTTCCACTGAGAGTTCTTTAGTGAGTCATTTATAAAACAAAGTCTTAATACCTACATTAAACTGTATTCTCCACTAAAAATTAGTTTAAAACTCTGTTGCTGTTGATATTCAAGATTGTTTGAGAAAAAAAAAAAAAAGGATTATTACAGAAGTATTAGCTTTTGTACCAGAATTCATTCTTGCTCTAAGAGGTAAATATAACTTCTAGGTTTAACATACTGAGGCAAAATGTAATAGAGAGGCACTATATGAAAATAAAATAACGTCAATTATTGGTGCATATCTGCCTAGAAAAAGAGGATTGAGTAAAATAATTAAGAAGTTATTTGATTCTATGCTTATTCTCTATATCTATTCCTTTAGTATACTTGTTGAGATAAATAAGATCCTTTATAAGGAATAGACATCTTAAATACCAATGCATCATTTTCCTTAGACACCAAAATTTCTCCTTTTTTGGAGCATTAGCTTTCCTTTGTCTACACTATATAAAAGTGGGAGTCCATGGATGGATTTCAGGAGAATCTATAAACTCAGAAAGGAACACACACACACACACACACACACACACACACACACACACACACACACATTCACTAACCTCTAACTGAAATTTAACATTTCTTTCAATTATGATTTAAAAATAAAATATTCTGAGATGATCATAAACTTCATCAGACTGCCAAAAGAATCCAACATACACACACACACACACACACACACACACACACACACACACGCAAATAGAAAGTTTTAAGAATCCCTAATACATATAATAAGTAATCCCTTAAAACTTGGGGCAAGGGAAAACATATTATATGATTAAAAATTACAAAAAAAATTATGTAGAATATAATGACCAAGTTTTTAAAAATAGTTTAAATCTATTACCATGATCCCAATAAAAAGTTTACTGAGGCTTTAAACACTCCAAGTATTGTGATTTCAGGTTTATTTTTTACATCCTATGTAATCTACTAATTGGCTACTGCCCTATTACCTTGAACACTAAAGGGTATTGTTGTGGTGTTGTGGTTTTTTTTTTTGGGGGGGGAGGTTTGTCGGCATGGTAAATATATAGTTTGCTAAAGGCCAGCAGTGAGTCCTATAAATATGAAATAATATTGTTGAAATTGGAGGAAAAGAAACAATGGAAAATAGCTTCTGGCACTTTGTATTTATATAACAGAATATATAAATTATTGTATATTATTGTGTATATATATTCATATGCTTGAAGAAGACATCAAGCCTAAAAAAAATCACATTTGCAAAGAAGCAAACCATAGGGCACATGAGGGACATAGAAGCAGTGTTGTATTGAATCGAGAGCTTTTGTATTGAAGGGGGGAAATGTGAGTTCTGTCCTTGGTTCCAGTGCTAATTTATAGTGTGACTTTGGACAAATAGCTTGTCCTCTTTCTGTCTCCATAGTCTCCTCTATAATATGAGAAGAATAGACCTGGCCTTCTACCTGCCCAAAAGAGATGATATGGGAATTAATTTGGTGTGAAATGTCTGAGCTGCTTGAAGGAAGTGTTAAGATATGAACATAATGAAAACAAATGTAAAGTTATTGTCCTAATGACTTATCTAGAGAGCCCATGAAGGCCTTATCCATTCAGCCAGTAGAGAGCTATTTTCCCCTTGTCTTCCTCAGTGGTGGGTTGCAGTCTTAAAAAGACATAACCTATTTTGAAGTTGCTGTAATACAGGCAAAAGAGATATAAAGTGCTGACCAATTGTCCAGTTAATTTGATCAGCATAGATAGCCAATCTGGTTTTCTAGGAACATTCTTTGCCTCAAAAACACTCAGATAATATTTAATAACAATTCCCTGCCCAGAGAGAAAAAACAACAAATGGATGAATATTGCTGATGGTCCAGTCTAAGATAATAGGATGGACAAACTAAAAAGCTAGCCACAAGTCGTACATCATAGACAAACCTTGAAGATGGATAGTGAGCTCAGCCCAGAATTGAATATGATGGGGAAAGTAGGCTGATTGTCTCTGTGTAATTAGACAGTGCCTTTAGTAGTTCTAAGTTTTTTCTTAAAATGAAGACTTGTCTTCTTAACATAAATATTTTTCTGGTGACTGTCTGGCTAAGAATCATGGAATCCATAGTCAGCAAAGAATTAAAGTTCTATGTCATCCAAAGGGTAATGGAAAGAGGGCATTGTAGGACCATGAGTAGGCTACCACATATTAACAGAGATTAATAGCTCAGGAAAATTAGCATAAAGGATGTCATCAGATGGATATAGATGAATAAAGAGTTAAGTATCTCCATAACATTGAGAGAAATCTAAAAAAAAGGGGGCACCAGCATTTTGGGTATATCATTGTGGAGAATTTATGAGATAATATGGACATGAATCACATGAGATAGAAAAATATGAATAGATTGTGAAAGATATTTCCACACAATAGATCCATTAAAATGTTGAAGTAATAATTATATGGATAATTATCTCAAGATTTTACTTCATTTTAGCAATATATACTAATATAAAGGGAGATAAATAATTGAGACCCCACTATCACTAACTAAAATAGTCCAGATTGTGTTTATATTTTATGTGTTTTCTTATACTCATATAAATTGTAATTCTACTATATGCCTTGGCTGTTCTCATATATATCACATATGATATACAACTATGGGAGGAAAAAAAGGTAAAAAATATATATAATATATCTTTTCACATATATATGTATATAAATACACATAATCACTTGCCTTTATGAATTTAAAACTTAGAAAACCAGAAGTCCAGGTAAATATAAAATAAAATTGTGTCATCAATTAATCAACATTTATAAACTATTTACTATATACTAAACATGCAATTTCTGTGCAATACAAAAATAAATAAAACATCCCCTGGACTAAAGATCTCAGAGTTTAGTTGGGATAACACATAAATGTAAAAAAAAAGTAAATAAAAGTACAAGACCCAACATAACTCATAAGGGTATGTGTTTAAAAATGAATGTACTTGTATAACCAGGAAAAATAATAAACAATAAAATAAAAGTACAAGAAATAACTAACAGTTTAATGTAACAACTCAAGTTTCAAATAGTATGCCTCTACATCTTACGATAAGACAATGAAGGAAGCAAAACTTTTGGAAGATATTCTCATAGATGGCAACAGTTAAAGTCAAAAGAGACCAGATAAAGAGAGGAACATGAAGAAACTCTTGGAATGGTCCAACCATGAAGCAATAAAGTCCTAAATAATAGTGATGGCAGTAGAAATTAAAAAGAAGAGATATAATAAGAAGCATGTATATAGAAGTAGAATTGGAATTCGTGTGGAGGCCATTTGTTTAAGATGTAGGGAATGTTCTTTTTCAGATACATATTGGACTAGATGACTTGATGACTACAAAGACTATAAAGAATACTAGATTTGAAGCCAGAGGAGACCTGGTTTTGAGTTCTGTCTCTGAAATATACTAGTTATGTAATAAAGTCAGTTAACTGCTCTAAGCCTCAGTTTCTTCATTTATAAAAAGAAAAGAATGTCTTACCTTTCTCACAGTATTAGAAACATGGAGTTTCATGAACCTTAAAAGTTCTAAGATAGAGTCAGAAGGACCTGAGCTCAAATCCGATTTCAGACATTTATTAGCTAAGTGACCCTGGGCAAGTAAATTAACCCTGATTGCCTTAAAAATTAGTTTTATCTCTATACAATTAAATGTTTTTTTCAACTCATACTTTGTAAAGGACAAACATGATTGGATGACTGAATAGGAACAAATAGTTGGAGAAAAGTAGGAGAAGGAAAACTTAAAAGATGACTGACAGTATGCAAAAGTGTTGGGATTGATAACTCATTAAATTCCTTCCAATTTTCAATCAAGGATCCAATAAATAAAGTTAATGGAAGACTAATGATATTTTTATCAGAAATAGAAAAGTTGAGAAGGGGAGATGGTTTGGGGATAAAGGTTGTGACTAATTTTAACCATGTTGAGTTATAGGTAAAGCAGAACATGTAAAAGGAAGTGCCAAAGAGCAAGTTAGAAATGTATAATTAGAAGTTAAAAGTGATAACAAGTTTGAGGATATACATTTAGTAATAATTCAGATAGAAATGATTACTGTAAAAATTGAGTAATAATCACATTTAAAAAGGGAAATGAGGAAAAGACATCGTTAAGGGAAAAAAGGACAATCAGAGTATCAAAGATGTTCAGATGCTATTTAATAATGAGAATTAAGGGATGAAAGATACAAAATGCAAGAGGGATGGCTAATTGTTAAATGGCACAAAAAAAGGTAATGGAAAAGATTACTGAAAAAGATTTGGAAAAGATCCTTAAATTCAGCAGGTCATTGGTGATCTCTGAGAGAGCAGGGTTAGTACAATTGAAACAAATTGTAGGACAGAATTAGGGATGCAAAAATAAAAGCTATTGTTGTAAGGCATTTATTTGTAGATATTGTAAAGGAAAGTAGTAGGTCAGTAATTACTAAATCAACAAAAATGTTCAATGAGTTTGTTTTCCTATACTGCCCTCCAACATTTATCTTTTGCCTTTTTTGTCATCTTTTCTTTTATAGGTAAAATGTAGAACCTGAGAAATGCTTTATTTCGTATTTCTCTGTGATTTGGAACATGGACTCATATAGTTATGGTAGGTAGCCCAGTTTTCTTCTCTTAAGAACTTGTTCCTGTGCTTAAACCATTTATTAAGTAGGGACTAATTCTTATCTTTATAAATGTTAATCAATTTCTTAAATATCTTGGAAATGAAACCCTTTTAAAAGAAACTTGTTACAGATATTTTTCTAATTTTCCCCATTTAATCTTAGTTTTATTGTATTTTTTTTTTTAAACTTTTAAATTTTATTTAATTACAATTATCCATTTTCTTTTCTATGCCTTGTTTAGTCATGTTCTTTCCTTCTATTGATAAATCTGATAGGCATTTTTTTCATGCTTTTAAAAATTTGTTTTTTGACCTTTTATATCCATATTATTTATCTATTTGGAGCTTATCTTACTATAAGTTTCTAGATACCAGTCTATATCTAATTTCTTCCATATTTCAATCCAATTTTCCCAATTTTTGTTAAATAGTGAATCATCGTCCCAGCTGGTGTCTGTATTTATCAAATACTAATGTATTAGATACATTTGCTTTTTTAGGTTGTATAACTAATTTGTTCCACTGTTTTATCTTTTTACTTTTAAAACAGTGCCAAATTATTTATTTTTCCTTTGTAATTAGAGATCTACATTTGCTTCTACCTGAGGGCCTAAGACTTCCTCTGAGATGAAACTTGATCTTCAATTTAAATTCTTAAAGCATTACCAAAAAGAAAGAGAACTCAACTAGAAATCAGGAGACTTGGGTTCTAAATCCTGGAACTTCTATTCACTCATTGTAAGTCACATACACTCTCTGGACTTCATATTATAATTCATAGAATGGAAACAATTTTATTGTCCTACCTATCCCAGATTTGGGGAATGTTGAAATCATTAGTGGAAAGATCACAAAATTTGGGTCATCTGGGATTTAAATTAATTTCTAATATTTTCTTGCTATGAGATCAAGGACAAGTAATTTAACATCTCTGACTACCAGTTTATTCATATGAAAAGTGCAAATAATGTGATTTGGAGTGCTATCTACAGAGGATAGTGGGAGTCAAATGACATATTTATATATAAGATACTTAACTGTAAAACATGATACAAATGTCAGCTTTTATTAATATATAACAGTGCTTTGTGAAGCACAAAGCTAGGTATTATTACTATTTTTGCCAATGGTATACATGACATGCTTTTTATTAACACACTTATCAAGACATTGATTCATAATTTCCTAGACCATTTAACCAAATTCCTGGATCCTGTCAGCTTTGGGTACCTGATTCTTTTAACAATAATTTACTAGGCTGGGTTCAAAGTTCCTGTCTGACTTCTTTGGTCACTAGCCTCTCACATACATGGACTGATTGTATCAACTGGCTCTTATCTATCAGCTTTAGGAGTCACAGTTAGGCTATAGGCTAACTTTATTTGCCTAGCTACTAGTCCTATCTAGTCTATCCAGACTTAGTCAAGACTTTCCTTACTTGTCTTGCCTTCTTATTAAATATCAATATGAAACATAAAACATATCATCTCAAAAAGAGATGATAAAATATAAATGATTATATACAGCAGATTTTACCAAATAAATATGTACTAGAAGTTCTGTGATGATTAATCACTAGAATAAGTAGTTATGGCTCTTTAGGAATTCAAGAAAAAAATTTAAGCTGCTAGAAACTAACAAAAATTCATTCAGGTATGGTTTTCTATATTTAAATATAAAACAGTCATTGAATAGGCCTCCTTCCCTCAAGCCTTTGCCCATGCTTTTTCATTTTCCACATACCAGCTTTCTCAAAGCTCAGATCTCTTCATTTTACTCACTCAATAAAAATATTTATAGTAGCTCTTTTAGTGGTAGTGAAAAAATGGAAACTAAAGGGATGCCCATCAATTAATGAACAACTCAATAAATGATGGTATATGAATGTTATAGAAACCTATGAACATATAAGAAATGAGGAAATAGATGATTTCAAAGAAAGATAGTAAGAGTGGTGTGAATTGATGTGGGGTGAAGTAAGCAGTACCAGAACAATTACACTAAATAGTAATATTATACAAATAGAGCAATTTTGTAAACTTTTATCAATTGATGGAAGGAAAGACTGACCAGAACCAGAAGAACTATTTATGCAATATCAACACTCTAAAGACAAACAATTTCAAAAGCTGTACATATTATAATCAAAACAATGACTTCCTATAAGTCCAAAAGAATTGTTGATAAAACACTGTCCTCCTTCTGACAAATGATAAATTTAGGGTATAGAATGAGACATTTCTATTTTGCCATATATAGATAATAAGAGAATTTGTTTTGCTTAACAATATATATTTGTGACAAATAGTTTATTTTTCTTTTCTCTCTCTCTCTCTCTCTCTCTCTCTCTCTCTCTCTCTCTCACTCTCTCTCTCTCTCTCTCTCTCTCTCTCTCTCTCTCTCTCTCTCAAATGAAATAGGTGATCTGAGGAAAAGAAAATAAATTTCTATTCATTTAACAAAATTGAGAGTGAACTACAGGTGTGGAATGTAGCATTCACTTTCAGGTAAGGTCATTGTGCTGTTTGATTTACTTAAATTGTTTTATTTTGTTATAAGAAACTTCCTAAGGTTATGATTTATAAACTATTATTCTACAAATCTAAATGCTCCAGTCTAGATGGGTAATAGATGGATATAACCATAAGAAATCTTGTTTTTACTTTCCATTTATTTCAGAGATTCTTCTAATTTTAAGAAAGACTTACTTATTTTAAAGAAGAAAAGAAAAAGAAAGTAAAAGAAACTAGAAAAGAACATCCACTAATTTTATGCAAGTTATACAGGATTTTCTGTTGTTGTTATAATTCTGTAAGCATCACACTCCTCTGGTAAAATGATATATGGGGCAATCGTCTTGTAGGGGCTGATGGGATGTAAATGAAACTAATTAAGGAAATGTCAAACATAATTAATAAAACAGGTTTAAGTTGCAAAAGCCCTGTCAGCTGAATGAATGGGGAAGAGCAGTGCTCTCCCATTGTTGGGTATGCATTTTTTTCTCCCCTTTCCTCTCCAGTCTTTATTTAGCACCGTTCAATTAGATCCTGGAAAGCTCCTATAAGAAGCTTGCTTTTCTACCTCACCTCCTCTTAGCCTGATCCCATGGAGAGGGAGGAATATAAATTTGCCTGTCGGCCTGCCGCCTGGAAAAAATTAATTGCCAACTCCTCATCTTTTCCAAGTACTACAGGACATTAACATAACCAATTTGCTTGAACTCCTCACTGGCTGCCTAATAGAGCATCTGACCAGCTGATAAGACCTGGGTGCTGCTGACGCTACCTTGTTATTATTAGCATTTTCATAATATCCAAATATTACGGCGGTGTGATTCACTGGCTCCATTTATTATTGATAAGAACAAAAAAAAGGGGGTTTTGGAAATAACAAAAGGGGTGAGCGACCTATAATTATGGCAAGCAAATTAGGGTATACGCTAGAGTCAGTTACATTTGCCTAGGAGTAATGATGCCCAAGACCTTTTCCCTCCCCTGGGACTAGAAAAATAATGGATTCCCTTGCAGCTGCAGATGGGGTAGGAAAATGCTGTCATGCAGGACAATGTTTACATAAGTTAGGCCGAGCGTGTGGCTGTGAAGCCTGCCTGTAGTGCTTGAGTCAGCTCCAATCATTTCAGGCACTGAAGCATAAGTCCCACAAAAAGAAATAGAAAAAGAGAAAGAAGAGAGAGAGAGAGAGAGAGAGAGAGAGAGAGAGAGAGAGAGAGAGAGAGAGAGAGAGAGAGAGAGAAGGAGGGAAGGTGGGAAGAAGGGTGGGAGGAAGAGAGGAAGGAAGGAAGGGAGGAAGGAAGGAAGGAAGGAAGGAAGGAAGGAAGGAAGGAAGGAAGGAAGGAAGGAAGGAAGGAAGGAAGGAAGGAACGGAAGGAAGGGAAAGGAAGGGAGGGAGAGAGGCAGGGAGGGAGGGAAGGAGGGTGGGAGGGAGGAAGGAAGGAAGAAAGTGAACATTAACTTCAGGAAACAATAAAGGAGGACAGAAAAAAGTCTTGTTTAACAGTTGGTAACTTTTTGTATACAGTATTTCAAGTCTCTCCATATCTTAGGGAAGTATGATACCCTTGGAAAAAGAGACTAATTAGCTCTTAAATACAAGAGTTTAAAAAATTAAATAGGACTCCTATCAACACAGAGGTTTCTTTCTGTTACTCGTCAAAACAGATATATATGTAAACTTCCATTGGCATTCCTAATAAATGCCTTTGAGTCAAATGACCATATAGAGAAAAAAAATGTTTCTAATTTCAGCTATAACAACACATCTAGAAAAAGATCTTATACCTTATGATCAAGCAGGATTTATATCAAGGATATTACATTAGGGAAACAATTAGTATAATTAATCAATAAAATAATAAAAACATCAAAAACTACATAATCACATCCATACACACAGACAAAACTATTCATAAATTACAGAGTTCTCTTGTTGAGAGCACTAGAAAATCATAGATGCAGAAAAGTTCTAATGTTATAATAAAAAGTATAGTTCTAGGGGCAGCTAGATGGCACAGTGGATAAAGCACCAGCCCTGAAGTCAAGAGGATCTGAGTACAAATCTTGTCTCAGACATTTAACATTTCCTAGCTGTGTGACTCTAGGCAAATTACTTAACTCCAACTGCCTCAGGAAAAAAATATATAGTTCTAAAGCCAAAAGCTAGTGTCATTTGTGATATAGAAACCCTGGAATTTTTCTCATTAAGTTCAGGGGTAAAGTAAGGATGCCCTCTTTCTCTCAAATTAGTCCACTTAGTTCTAAAGATGGTAGGTTTATAAATAAGGCAAGAGAAAAAATGAAATAAATAAATGTCAGTAAAGAGGAGGCAAAATTATGCCTACTTATAAATAACATGATGGTTAACTTAGAAAACCCTAGAGAATCACTAAAGAAATTACATGATACAATTAATAGTTTTGGTAAAGCAACAGAATACAAAATAAATATATAAAATTCATCAGAATTTTCATATATAAGTAAGAAAACTAAAAAAAGGATTAAAGAGAAATTTATTCAAAATGTATTGTGTCCGGACTATCCTCTCTGGAGGATCTCAGTATCAGCCCAAGACCTTTATTTTAGAAGAGGAGTGAAGAATGATCAAACATAGAGTCTGTTTATTCCAAATTCTCTCAGCCTTATATACCTTAATACCGCACACTGTGCATACGCTAACTATATACTGCTTTGTTATTGTGTATAGATGACTGCCACTTGGTGGTAAAGCCACTGTGCTTTAATTACAACACAGGTTGTCACCATCTCCTGATTACTCAGGAATGCTGAGAGCCCTTATGGGAGATGGGGAACTAAATCAGACATTGTTAGCAGGTTCCCTCTATGCTGAAAAGTCTTATACCTTACCCAGAGTTCCCCCACTATCTGTGGCCCTCTACAAAAATTATCATAAAATAGCTAATATTTGACCTACCAAGACCTGCTTAGCACTTATGTAAATTTTAAAACAAAATATTACAGAAGTAAAGGAGGAGATCCAAAAATTTCATACTTTGTGCTGGTTGTTCAGCCTTTCCATTGTATTGATCAATTATTCTAGGGATTTTTTTTCCATCTCTCAAAAAGAGTATTTGCTATATAAAGTGACTTTCTGGGAGGAGAAGATGGAGGGATACTTGGAATATTGACAGGTTTTTCCAAGTAGGCAATCAGAAAAAAATTAAAAGCAAACTATTAATCATTAAAAAGAGTTGTTGGTGATTAAAAAAATTAGAAAAGTAGATCAATAGAATAAACTAGGCAAACAATACCAGAAACAAGCCTATTAGGAAGTTTGATATTGATAGAAGAGAAAGGGAGGAAAATTTCTTATTCAACAAGAACTCTTGGGAAAAGTAGAAAGCAATTTTGTAGAAGATGGGTTTAGTTAAATGTCTTACATTATATATTACAATTAGCTCTATATTAAGTGACAATGATGGAAAAGTCAATTTTTTTATTTAGAATTTTTTTCCACAGTATGTATGCATGAGTAATTTTTTTAAAATATTATCCCTTGTATTCATTTTTCCAAATTATCCCCCCCTCCCTCTACTCCCTCCACCCGATGACAGGCAATCCCATACATTTTACATGTGTTACAATATAACCTAGATACAATATATGTGTGTAAATACCATTTTCTTGTTGCACATTAAGTATTAGATTCCGAAGGTATAAGTAACCTGGGTAGATAGATAGTAGTGCTAACAATTTACATTCACTTCCCAGTGTTCCTTCTCTGGGTGTAGTTATTTCTGTCCATCATTGATCAACTGGAAGTGAGTTGGATCTTCTTTATGTTGAAGATATCCACTTCCATCAGAATACCTCTTCATACAGCATTGAAGTGTACAGCGATCTTCTGGTTCTGCTCATTTCACTCAGCATCAGTTGATGTAAGTCTCTCCAAACCTCTCTGTATTCCTCCTGCTGGTCATTTCTTACAGAGCAGTAATATTCCATAACCTTCATATACCATAATTTACCCAACCATTCTCCAATTGATGGACATCCATTCATCTTCCAGTTTCCAGCTACAACAAAAAGAGCTGCCACAAACATTTTGGCATATACAGGTCCCAGAAAAGTCATTTTTAAAAAAAAGTTAAGAGGTGAATGAAAGATTTTATTTTCTGCAGCTGTGATAGCTATGATTTAGAGTAGACTTCATAATCAGGCAGGAGATAGAGGGAATCTTAAAAGATAAGGGACAATTTCAGTTTTATAAAATTTCCTGGGGGAACTCAGGAGGTAAGTGACTTATCCATGGTAAAATAATTAGTGGATTTCAGAGGCTCAGTTTTATCCCTTATTACTTCACTGCAAGGCTGGTCCTGTATCCACTACTACTCATTCAATATTCTTTTTTAATACTAAATTTCAATTATTCCAATATTTCTCCCATTATCTGGGAGTTTAGGAGTTATATAGGCAAAAGAGAAGAAAAAATGCTGACTTTATCCACTAAATTTAATTGGCCTTACTGCTACTGTATGATCAAGTAATTAAATAATGAATGGTCAGTTAGTGAAAATGCATATGCATCTTGTGATACCTTTAACTTTCCCATTTGAGTTTAAAAAAAGGAAAATATCAGGATGTTACAGATAGTCAATATGTGTGTACAAATTTCAAGGATACATACAAATACACACATTCATATAATTTTGTTTTGTTTTGTTTTGGTATTAAGACATCACTCAGAGAAGCATCTTTCAATTTTCTGGAGCAAGGGAATACACCTGCTATAATGATTGCAGCTCTGTGGTGGCAAAGAAGCCCCTAATGGGGATTGAGGAAGCTTAGGCTAGCACTAACTGCTTTCTATATTTTGCTAGAAACACCAACCATTTTCCAGTGGAGTTTTATGGGGCTGAATTGCAGTTTAATAAGAGGCTCATTTGAAACTGTCCTCCCCACCTACTGAATCACATCTTCGGTTTAAAAATAGTCTGATTGGAGTCCTGTGGAGGTGTTGTACTTTGTTAGCAACTCACTCTAATGGAAATGAATTGCACCCATTTTGAACCTCTTACCACACATTACTGTGTTAGTGTAAGCTGAATAATAGACTCACTTCTACCACTTGCTAAAGCTTGTTTAGTCCTTCTAGCTAATGGAAGAATGTCACTTTGTATCTTTGCTTCTTCTCCTACCCGGCATGTATCGCTACTAGTTATAGAAAAGAACTCAAAGATGAACTTATACCTTGCTTCTGGCATGATATTTTATCTTCTAGTTTTTACAACATTCAGAGGTGTGTGTGTGTATGTGTGTTTGTGTGTGTGTGTTAATCAGTGAGTGTCTCTTGGTAGTTGTTGATGGAATCTTGTATTAATTATATCACAACTAAGAAATGGTTATTTTTTTTCTTTCTTTCTTTCTTTTTTGTTTAGCATGCTATTTGCTCAAAATCATTTTCATTTATTTCAGAATTGGAAGGAGCCCAAGAAGTCACCTAGTCTGACCCCCTTGCCAGGTGCACGAAATCCTTCCATAAAATCTCCAAAGTCATCATATAACCTCTATTGAATATCTCCAGTAACATGGAATACACTATCTTATGATATATTCTTTCCTATTTTGGAACCTTTCTAATTATTAGAAAGTTCTTCCTCGTTCTGAGTTGAAATCTATCTTCCTATATCTTCATCTATCCCTAGCTCTTCCCTTTGCACCTTTGTAGAACAAATCTAATACCTCTTGTTCACAATAAATCTTTTAGGACTTGAAAACAGTCCTAAAGCATTTGTGCCTCAATGCTCACAAATACAACAAATATTCTGAGCTCCATATATGACAAGATTTCATGTTCTTATATTATCTTTTTTGTCCCCACTCTAGATGCATACCAAATATTCTTCTAAAAATGTGATTCCCAGAACTGAACACATTTCAGATGTACACTGACCAGGGCAGAACATAGTGGGACTATCAATTCCCTTTTTCTTGGAGGAGAAAGACTGGAAGGGTTATAAGAAAACATTTAATCCAAACTCTTCATTTTATAGATGGAAAAAGCAAAGTCTGTAAAAACTAAGTGATCTGCTTAGAATCACATAAAAGTGAATGTAGAATTGGATTGCCAAGGCAATTGTCCTGGTTTGATAGCTTAGGATAGGTGTGATCAGAGAGAAAGACAAGCAGATACAGAGACAGAGATAATAAGAGACAGAGAAACTGAGCATTTAAAAAAAGAATGGCAGAATTTATTAATTGAAACAGGGCTCTACATTCACATCAGCTCAATCACTCCAAGCCCATACCAGATAGTTTTAAGTTAATACAAAGCAGCAGAAGTGCCACTCACTGGTACAAAACAAAGTATCACATAAGACAAACCTAGAGAACACATTTGACTTCTTATATCATCTTCCATGTTTCAAGATGTGAATACATTCTCTTTAGTTACTGCCAATACACATGGCAGAAATATAAGGGTGAGGAGATCGTGCAAAATCTAACTTTTTTTTTATCACATATTAGCCTCCACTCTAATTAACCTACTCCCCTATCATTTTCCCTCTTTCATTTCTGTCATCTCCATTTCACAGTATCAACAGCCTAGTGAAAGAGAGGCTCAGACATATTATTCTACTTAGAAACTGAGTGTCTCACTAGGGGTGACAAACCTTTTTTTAGGTCATTTATCTAATTGCTCTTTGCAGATAAGAATTAATTAGCCTGATTATTTTTCTTCATTTTTGGATGGGTTTCCCACCTGAAGAGAAGAAATTCCTTAGTGTCAGTGATTAATTGCTCAGCCAGAAGCTTGGAGCCTCACATTTGTAATAAATGCAGACCGTCTCTTTAGGTCACATTAAGAACCAGGTAGGCTGTGGTAAAATGCACAAGCTAATAAAGCACTTGTCTAAATAGGATCAGCAGAATTTGATTTTGGTTAAATATTTCAATTGATCAAAGGGTGAAAGAGCTTCAAATTGCTGAAAGTGAGAGTACCTATTTAGGTCCATGACTGTCTCTTCACAATGGAGTATTAGCATCTCAAAATACTACAAGGCTTTGTCTAAAATCATCTTGGATCTTAATCATCTGTGGTCACAGTGCTTTCAGTATCTCTGTGAAAGAATACTTAGAGATACTGACAAATTTAGAGCCAAAATAATGTTTGTTTGTTTGTTTTGGGATAAAAGTGAATGAGTTTAAATTATGCCTTTACTTCCAATTTAGCATTTTTTTTTTACATTCACAAGTAATTCAATTTAGATAATATCATGGTCATGTTAATTTACAAGAAGTATTGCTATATTTAATTAAATACGCCTGCATTAGATTTTTCTTACAGGCAACGAGGTGACACAGTGATAGTGTGCTTGACCCTGAAATTTAAAAGACCTAAGTTCAAACCTGGCCTCAAGTAATACATATATAACTCCTGAGTAAGTCATTTAACCTCCACCTGTCTCTGTTTCCTCAGTTGTAAAGTGAGGTTAATAATACATTCCAGAGTTGTTATGAGAATCAAATGAGATAATATTTTGAAAGTGTTTAGCTCACTACCTGTCACATGATAGAAACTAAATAAATGCTTATTCCCTTCTACCATGCAAAAGAACAGTCTACATTACCTTATGGTTTCATAAGGTTCTATAGGATGTGGAAAGGGATATTAAAACTGGAAGATATATTCAAGAACTAATATGAAGTAACACAGCCTTGGTTAAAGCAGGTACTTAAAATCTACTAGGCTGATGGCACATGTATACAAATAACTGCAATGGAATCATAAAATTATTAAATATAACAGAAAGGCTAAAGTACTCAGAGTGATTCAAGAAAAAGAAGAATCACTTCTACTGTGGAGAAGAAGAAAGGCTTCATGTGGGTAGGAAATGGCATCTGCACTGAACCTTGAAAAACAGAAAATGTTCGTTGGAAGGGATGGTAGCTGAATATGG
Organism: Sminthopsis crassicaudata; assembly: GCF_048593235.1. NCBI lineage: Eukaryota > Metazoa > Chordata > Mammalia > Dasyuromorphia > Dasyuridae > Sminthopsis > Sminthopsis crassicaudata. The sequence goes on along the minus strand of NC_133618.1, from coordinate 558,733,185 downwards.
AGAAGTCTGTTTCATGAATAGAGATGGGAGAGGGGAGGACAGATATTTTTAAGAATGCTTCCAATTTGTTTGGAGCCCAAGATGACAGGAACAAATAACGATGAATGTTGGAGGGGCTGTGGGAAAACTGGAACACTGATGCATTGTTGGTGGAGTTGTGAAAGAATCCAACCATTCTGGAGAGCAATCTGGAAGTATGCCCAAAAAGTTATCAAAATGTGCATACCCTTTGACCCAGCCATACTACTACTGGGCTTATATCCCAAGGAAATACTAAAGGGAAAGGGACCTGTATGTGCCAAAATGTTTGTGGCAGCTCTTTTCGTTGTAGCTAGAAACTGGAAGATGAATGGATGTCCATCAATTGGAGAATGGTTGGGTAAATTATGGTATATGAATGTTATGGAATATTATTGTTCTGTAAGAAATGACCAACAGGAGAAATACAGAAAGGCTTGGAGAGACTTACATCAACTGATGCTGAGTGAAACAAACAGAACCAGAAGATCATTATACACTTCAACAATGATACTGTATGAGGATGTATTCTGATGGAAGTGGATATCTTCAACCTAGAGAAGAGCTAATCCAATTCCAATTGATCAATAATGGACAGAATCAGCTACATCCAGAAAAGGAACACTGGGAAATGAGTGTAAACTGTTATTTTTACCTTCTGAATCCAATTCTTCTTGTGCAACAAGAAATTCGGTTCTACACACATATATTATATCTAGAATATATTGTAATATACTTAACATGTATAAGACTGCCTGCCATCTGGGGGAGGGGGTTGGGGGAGGAAGGGAAAAAATCTGAACAGAAGTAAGTGCAAGGATATGTTGTAAAAAATTACCCATGCATATGTACTGTCAAAAAAAAAGTTATAATTATAAAATAAAATAAAAATTAAATTTAAAAAAAATTTGTCTGGAGCCCGTAGTACATAAAGAGAAGTTTCACAGGTAGGCTGGAACCAGATTGCCATCTCTATTGCAAAGCTGAAAAGTTTGTATTTAGTCAATAGGCAGGTGGGATTTACTGAAAGTTTTCAAATAAAAATTAGTCCTGTTTTCTAGAAAGATTTATTTAGCAGTGGTGTGATGGATGAAATAGAGTAAATAGAGACTAAATTTAGGAAAATCAGCATGGAGATGACTGTAATAGTTCAGAAAGGAGGTGATAAAGACCTGAGATAGGACAGTAGTATTTTGCATGGAAAGAGATAGATATAAAAGCTATTCTCAAAACTCAAACAGCTCTATGATCTCATTAATATCTGGTCATTCCCTCCAGTTTGAGATCATAAATCCATCCACGCCTAGCCAACCTGTGTCACTCAATTTGCCACAGGATATAATATCAAAGGACCATAAAACTAAAGTTGGGAACTTCAGAGGTTTTCTTGTCCAAGCCCATTATTTTACAGAAGAGGAAACTGAAGTCAAAAGAATAAAAGTCTCACAGGTATTCGATATCAAGAGCTAAATTTGAACGCAGATTCCCAGACTCTAGAGACAATGTTCTGCCTATTGTATTTTATATTTTTGAGTCCAGGATTCTTCTCCAAATGGCCAATCCACCTGCGACCATTATCTACTTTCATAGCCCCTGAAAACCCAAGGTCGTCCAGGTCCCATGATGGGGTAAATAAAGCAAGATTTGCCGGAGATTTTCGGAGTGACTGGAGGGAAGAGTTTGGCAGGGGACATTTCGAAGTCAAGGAAACATCTCAGCTCCCCAAAACGTGGCAGGACCAGGTGAGGTGCGGTGCACGAGGATGGGGCGAGACAGCGAAGGGCGGGGCGGACTGGGAGGGAGGCGGGGCGGAATCGAGCGGGGCGGAGCGTGCAGCCAGGTGAAGCAGGGCGAGTTCCATCACGCGGCAGCCTGGCGGCCTACCCGCCTCCCCTGACTTTCCTTCGGTCCAGGGCCTCAGTGCTCTGTGTCCCCGCTGGCTAATCAGCGGGCCCCAGCCCCTGTCTTCCTGACCACTCCGCCCTACTGCCCGCAGGCAGGCAGGAGGATGACGGAGCTGCAGTCAGCGCTGCTCCTGAGAAGACAGCTGACAGAGCTCAACAAAAACCCTGTAGAAGGCTTCTCAGCGGGATTAATAGACGGCAATGATCTCTACCGATGGGAGGTGCTCATCATTGGTCCTCCTGACACCCTTTACGAAGGTGGCGTTTTCAAAGCTCATCTCACTTTCCCCAAAGATTATCCACTGCGACCTCCAGAAATGAAATTCATCACCGAAATCTGGCACCCAAATGTTGACAAAAACGGGGATGTGTGCATTTCTATTCTTCATGAACCGGGAGAGGACAAATATGGCTATGAAAAACCCGAAGAACGCTGGCTGCCCATTCACACCGTGGAAACCATCATGATCAGTGTCATTTCTATGTTGGCAGATCCTAACGGAGACTCGCCAGCCAATGTGGACGCAGCCAAAGAATGGAGGGAAGACCGAAATGGAGAATTCAAAAGGAAAGTTGCCCGCTGCGTAAGAAGAAGCCAGGAAACTGCTTTTGAGTGACGTTTGCTTAGCCACCAGTAGCTTTGCTGTTCAGGGTCTCCAGTTGAGAAACAATGTTCTCATCTATTGCTGGACTGTTGTAGCAACATGCCATACACTGGCAGAGACTTGGCTGCTGTGAAACGTGCCAGTTATCGATGCTTACAAGAGACTAACAAATACCAACTTAAGGACGATTATATATTCTAATGAATTCTAATGAACTGCTTTAACCTTCATGAAGAATTGTTTTAAAAAAAATGTACATTGATACTGTTCATGTACATCCTGAATACATAATGTACCAAATGGTGCTTCTTGTAGTTAGGATAAAACTGTACATTCTAAAGATTTTAGCAGGTTTTCTTTCCCTCTCCCTATTGTTTCTATATCAGTTTAAAGAGACTCTTAAAGCATGTCAGATATAAACCAATTAGGATTAAAGTTGTCCATTTAATTTTCCTTTAAACCATTGAGGCTTCATTAAAATCTTTCATTTACTAGAATTTTGTATTTTCTTTGTTTGGAAACATTCTTCTTCACTATTATATCTTGCTCTGACAGAAAGTTTAATGATAGCTTGAAAGGGATAGTCATCAATAGGTTTCTTCTGTTTTTGTAATCCAAATGCATGGATCTTTTGGATTGTAGCAAGAGCTCTAGAACCCACTTTTTGCTGCTTCTAAAATCACCTGGATGAAATTCACCCAAGTTTTTTGTTTTGTTTTGTTTTGTTTTCCCTTGGTTGTATTTTGCCTTCCAACACTGAAGAACTGGCAGATGAAAGTGCTGAACAATTGTCAGTGATATTTTAAAGATTGTGGAGAACAGAAGAGGTACTATAGGACTGAAAAAGGGGACATGTCCAGATTTTCAAAAAAGGAAAGAGAATGGACTCTCCAAAACTATAGGCCAATGAGCTTGACTTCAATTCCTGGCAAAATTCTAGAATGTATTATTAAAGAAATGGTTAGTGAACATCTCCCAAGATGTGATGGTCAAAAAGAACAAGCATGGCTTCATCAAGAACAGGTTGTGCCAGACTAACCTTATTTCCTTTTTGACAGTGCATTGACTGATGTATCAGAGGGAAAATGATAAATATTGTTTAACTATATTATAGTAAAGGGTTTGATAATGTTTCTTGTGCTTTTATCATGGAAAGGATAGTGAGATATAGGCTAAAAGATAGTATATTTAGATTTATTTGAAACTGATTAAATTATGGGACTCAAAGAGGAACCATTAATGGTATAATTCCAACTTGGAAGCAGGTCTCCAGGGGAATACTTGGCCTTATTTGTTTTTAACATTTTTATCATTGAATTAAATAAAAACCTAGATTATATGCTTACAAAATTTGCAGAAGGTAGAAAACTAGAATGGCTAACATGCTAACAAAATCCAAAAATATCTCCACAGGCAGGAAAATTGAGATGAATTTAATAACATGAAATTTAATAAGGATGAATGTAAAGTTTTACATGCTTGGTTTCAGGAAATTGACTTCATAAGTATAAGATGGGGGAGGTGTTGCTAGCAAAAGATCTAAAGATTTTAGCGGGCAGTAATCTTAATATGAGTTCAAAGTGTGATAATAGTCATAAAAAAGCAAATATTATATTGGGTTGCATTAAAAGAGGAATAACTTCTAGAAACTGGGATGTGATCGCTCTGATATATACTACCTTAGACCACATCTGGAGTAATATATTCAATTCTGGATACAGCACTTTAGAACATTAAATTAAAGAGTGGTTAGAGGAAAGCAACCAAAATGTTGACAGCCCTTGAGTCCATATCATATGAATAGCATTTTTAAAAATTAGAAATACTTAATGTGGAGAAGTAGAGAAGAAAAAGGTTAGGAGGAACATGATAGTTTTCTTTCAATATGGAAAAGCAGTTAAAGAGAACAGATTTGTTCTCTTTAATCCTAGAGTGGGTGATGACAAAGATAATTGTTAGGGTTGCTATAAGAAAACAACTCACAATCAATTAGAGCTCTCCCAAAATAGAATGGACCACCTCAAAAAGTAGTGGTTTTCTGCTCACTGGATGCCTTCAAATGCAGGTTGGATGACCTACCACTTGTTGGGGATATGATGGTTGGGAATTCTTTTTTGTTTGTTTGACTGACTGATTGATTTGGAATAGATGTTGTTAATATCCTTCCAACTGATTGATCAATCCCAATTGATACTGTTCTTACATACACAAGGTCTTTATAATTCAAACCTTTCAAACCAATAAATTCTGTTTATAATTAAAGATAGTTTTCTTCTAATTCTTTTTCTCATATTCCTTTTTTCATCTTCCTTTCCTTCTTTTCTTATCTGAAGCTTTCCTGATTTAATGGACAGGGAAAATGTGATAATTTAATGAAATTTGATTTTGAAATTACCTTAGGTAATGAATTCTTCTAAAGTAATACAGAGGTAAAATGCATATTTAGCAATAAACTGGAAATACTGGACCAGAGGTCAGGGGGGAAATGAAGCTGAAAATAAACATTTGTCAGCTATTTGTACAGAAGTGATAAAGCCATGAGAATGAATGAAATTTCTCAGATAGAGAATGCTGAAAGAAATGGTGTAACTTTAGAGAATGGCCTTCCTTAAGGATCAGTCATAGGAAGTAGATTATAGGATTATAGGAGCATAGGATTTATGGTTTAAAAAAAACATTAAAGATCATCTAGTGCAACCATTCATTTTATTGATATGGAAACTGAGACCAAATCAATGAATGACACCAATAACATCTTTGAGAGGTAAAAGGTGATTTAGGAGACTGTAGGAATTCAAAGGAGGAGAAACTTTCAGGATTTATGGTCAAAATTATTAAGTACTGTAGAAAAGTAAAGGAGGATAATATGAGAACAGGAAATATAATATTGATAAGAATGATGAAAGTGTTATTAGAATGGTAGAATTAGAAACCAAATTTCTGGAGCTAAAGTTGCATTTAGTTGTGAAGAAGTCAAGGCAGGAGGAATAGATTTTTTTTTTTTTCTATAACAATGTTAGATATAGGAGAATTATAGGATGATAAACGGTAGGAAGATTTAAGGTCAAGGGAATTTATTTAAAAAAAATTAGGATGAGGACAAATGTGAATGTAAATAATAGGAAGAAATAATTGAGGAAAACTTGGGATAGAAATAGATAGAGAAGACTACTTTTTCAGTAACAATCTCTTTAGTGTCAAATCCTGTGTTCTTTTTAAATTTTCCTTCTTAAACTTTGTATGACATTTGACACTGTTGACTACCCTATGCCCCAACATATTGTTTTTCTTTCCATGGTTTTCAACATCATTCTTCCAATCTCCCATGTTCACCTCCTTAAAATCATATTCAAGTCCTTTCTCTCCCTTATCCTACATATACAGGAAGTTAGTAAGTCTTTTGAGTTCTACCTCCACAACATTTCCCACATTTATCCAATCACTGAGCCACTACCATATTTTTAGACCAGTGGTATGCTGGTAAATGTTTAATGGTTGACTCTCTGAAAAAAAAACAAAACATACTTTAATTTTAATCTTCATTATTAATCTTTTCTAAGTATAGACATTCAATAAAACAAATCAATAAATCACTGGTTTGTAGCATTTGCCGGTTTCCAAGAAGTAAATGTTCATATATTTGCTTTATTTAATTGCTAAAATGCTTCACCTAAAGCATTTTATCATGCAGCAACCCTGCTGAAAAAACTCCAGTTACTCCCTGTCCCCCTAAGGAAAAATACATAATCCTGTGTTGGGTATTTAAAACTCATCACAGTCTGGGCTCCTCTCTACTGTTTAAGGGTTATTGCATATTTCTACCTTCCTGCAGTTCTTCAATCACATATTCCTTCTCTATGTCATTTCATAGGCTGTATCCTGTAACTGGAATGCACTCATTCTGTCCTCATTTCTTCCACATAGAAGACCTAGCTTAATTCAAAACTCAGCGCAATCATCATTAGTTATGGGAAATCTTTCCTAGTCCATCTAGCAGCTAGTTCCTCCTTCCCACTCCATTACACTATATTTACTTTGTATACATTTTGTATAATTTTTTTATGTACTGAGATTCCTCAATAGAATGAAGCTTATTGAAGACAAGAACTCTTCTTTTTTTCCTCTTTTTATCGTTAACAGGTAGCTGAGTGCCTAGCATATTGGTGACTCATTAATAATTATTAAACACTCATTAACTTATAGCTTTGAGGAAGTTCAGTGCATGGCAGAGAGTTGTGGGAACCCCTTCTGGTTGGTGCAGTTCCTTTGTAAAAGAATTTATGAACCCAAAAAGTTAGAAAAAAGAAGTTTATTGTGGGCCCTGAGAAGTCAGCCTTTGCTAGGAAGATTGACTTCCTCAGTGCAAGGTCCTGACAAGGAGAGAGAGAAAGTTCCTAGCAGAGAAATCTCAGCAGAAGGATAAAGAAGGAAAAGAGAGAGTCTCTTCACAGTGGGAGGGAGTCCTTGCAGGCAGCTATGCCAAGGAGAGAGAGGGGTTCCTTGATAAGGCATTGTCCTGCTTTGGCCCTCTGCAAAGTCCTATTAGGGAAATGAAGGCTAACCCTGAGAAAAGAGTGTCTTCTCAGTGGGCTAGTGATCCTCACAGGCAGCTATACCAAGGAAAAGTTCCTTGGCCTGGCATAATTCCTGCTTTGGCCTCTGCAAGGAAGTACTTGGATAATATTGGATAGATTTACCCCTTTTATAATTTGAAACTTTGGCTAGTGGGTGGGGGCAGTTTGAGTTGAAATCAGACCGAGATCTTTACATTGAATAGAAATTTTCCAATTGAATTGAGTAGTACTAGACTAATCTCCAATGCAATAAAGGTCCACAGAAATCTAAATCTCCAGATCTCCAGATCTCCAGCTCTGGCTAAGCAGGAGTGGTCCTGGACTAGACTAGTCCCACCAAGATAACAAAATGAAATCACTTTATCTTGATTCCCTGGGGTGGATCTCAAGTGCAAGAGTTTCAAGGAATTCAAGGAGAGTTTCTCAAGAGTTCCCTCCAAAGTCAGAGGACAGCTTCAGGGTCCCCCCATCATTTGGGCATTTAAAAACGTCCATCCTTTTCTTCTAGCTTACTTTATCAGATCTTTGACATTGCCCCTCTTAATTCCTTCTATTCCAGACAAAATGCCACATTTACTGTCCTTAAAACTGACATTGTATCTCATTCTTCTGTGCCATTACATAAGTTGTCCCCCCATGACTTTTATAAATTCCAGCTCACCCTTGCCTCTTAGAATAGGAAGCCTGAGAGAGAGGTTGGCATATTAAATAAAGTTGGACTTGGACAAAGGAATACTTAAATTGAAATTCCATTTTGGATGCTTAATAGCTGGCCCTAGGCAAGTAAACTCACCTTTCTGTACCTCAATTTCCTAATATGTAAAATGCAAATTATAATAGCACCTACCTTTAGTGTTGTAAGGTTCAAATGAGTTAATATATGGAAATTCTTTGCAGACCCTAAAAAGTGTTCTATAAATTCTAATATTGCTATTAATGAATTCATTTATTTCCTTCAATGCTCATCTGGAGCTACTTCATACAGAAAACGTTTTCAGATTTCTTTATTTGGTAGTGCTTTCCTTTTACTCAAATTATCTTGTATAAAGGCAAGAAAAGGTCTTTTTTTTTTTTGCATCCATGCACTTAACATAATGGAAATTATGAAACTTAATGAAAAAAATGATCATAATTCTAGCTAGTTTGTTAAATAATTTGTATATTTGATCTCATTTGAGACAACTATGTAAAGTGGGTATTATCTCTTAATTGGGGGAATTTTTTAAAATAAAATTTAATTGCTGTCTTTTATTTTTACATCATCGACATTTCCCATCTCAGAAAGCCATCCCGTATAAGAAAGGATTTTAGAAAAGAAGAAAAGAGCAAATGTAACTAATGCATTCAAAACGTCTTATATTAACATTTTATATCCATATACTTCCCCAACACCACAATTCTACAAAGAATGGTAATAAATTCTTTGTCATATTTGTTCTTTGTAGCCAAGTTTAGTCATTATAATTTTACAGTGTTTTTGATTGGTTTTAACTTTTAAAAAAAATTATTTTATTGTAATTGTGAATATTGTTTTCCTGGTTTGACTTACTTTACAACAGTATGTGTCTTTCCTTGCTTCTCAATATTCATCATAAACATTGTTAAAGAACAGTAATATTTGTTTACATTCATGTGCCACAATGTTTTTGTCATTCCTAATCAATGTCCATTTACTGTTTCCAATTATTTGCTACTAGAAAAAGTGCTATTAGATATATTTTGGTGAGCTTAGATCATTTTCTTTAAATATTAACCATTTTGTCCATATCTTCAGGGTATTTGAATCAAAAGGCATGGCATTTTACTTGTGGTTCAACATAAGTCTAAATTTCCTTCAAAAATAGTTGTATTTATTCATCCCTCCTCCAAAAAAAAAAAATTGGCATTTCTGAACTCCTGTAAATTTTACCTCTCCAATTTTAAATATTTTGTCATTGTTGCTAGTTTATTGGGTGTGAGGTAAAACCTTTAGTTATTCAGATTTGCAATTGTTCTTATTATTAGTGATTTGTCATAGTCTTTCACATTGTTGTTAATACTTTATAATTTTTCTTTTGAGAATTACTTGTTCTTAATCTTTGGCTCTCATATATGTGTGTGTGTGTGTGTGTGTGTGTGTGTGTGTGTGTGTGTGTGTGTGTGTATACATATGTGTGTGTTTATAGCCTATGTCTTGGATATCACAGTCTTATCAGAAATATTTAGTGTAAAGCTCTGTTTCTCAGTTGATCAGTTATCTTCTTATCCAAGTTACATTAATTTTGTCCAAATAAAAGCTTTTTGATTTCATAGAATCAAAATTATATTTTTGTAATCATTTGCTATTGCTTCTAGTCCTTATTTAAGTAATAATTTACCTTCTACTCATGGCTATGAAAATTGCCTGATTTTCTTCTCTTCTACTTTTGTTTATGATGATATCCTTAATATTCCATTTGTATATTTAACTTGAACTTATTATAGTACATAGTGTAAGCTGTTGTTCTATTAGATTGCTTTCTAGTTTTTTCAACAATCCTTGTCAAATAATTTATGTTTTGGAGTATTTGAGTAACATTTATATTTACTAATTTGATATGACACTAAATCTGTAAATTTACTGTAATTGTGTTATCATTGTAATTATATTGGTAAGGATCAGTCATGAACACTGAATATCCATGAAATTATATTAGTTATTTTTTATTTTCTCAAAGAACACTTTGTAATTGTTATCTATACAAATACTGAGTGTATTTTGGTGGATTGAATCTCAGATATTTATGCATTTTTTATTTATTTTAAAGGGGATTTCCACTTTATTTTTCATCCCAAATTTTATTATTTATTATAGGAATTTTGTTGAATTTTTATGGAATTATTTTATAAATGCTACTTTACTGATACTACTATCAGTTAATATTTTTACTGATTCCCTCATATTAACTAAATAAACTATTGTGTAATCAGCAAATTTAGATAGTTTTATTATCTGTGTTTATTCCTTTAATTTATCTCTTTTGTCTTATTATTACTGGCAGTATTTTTTGAATTATTTCAAATAACAGTAGGGTAAATGGAATTACCTTATTTTACTCATATTTACTGAGAAAGAATTTAGTGTTTCTCTAGTGTATAAAAATCTTGGTTTTAATTTTAGATTAAAAACTTTTTACTCTATTAAAAAAGATACTTCTATGCTTATGCCTTTTAGTATTTTGTTTTGTTTTCTTCTAAACATAAATGATTGATGTATTTTTTCAACAGCTCTCTCTTCCCACAACATTTATAAATATATTATCATGTAGTTTTGGATGATTTTGTTTTAAATATGATTATGTTAATTTTTCCTGATTTGGAACCATCACTTTATCCTTAGTAGAAATCCAACCTGATCATAATGAATGAGTTGAATTTTCATTCATTTTTAGGATTTTAAAATTAAACTTGAATTTATATCTGTCTTGTGTGGGACAGGTGCTAGACTCCCTTTCCCAAATTAACTAATCAAATTCATCTTCAGGTGCAAAGAGGAAGTATTTACTTAGTCCCTGCAGGGAGAGGCCCAGATACATACCAGAGAGCCATCCCAGCTCCTGCTAGGTACTCCATAGCTTCCAACTTGTCGAGGATTTAAAAAGCAAAAGACCCAAGCCTTTTCATTGGATAGACTAAAAGGATGTCACCATCCTTGACAAATGGTCACCAAGGTTGTCTGCTTCCCACAGGTCATGTCACTTCCTGAGGGTCTGGCCTTTAGACACCCTGTGACTCCCTGCAACCCAGGGTTCAAGACCTGATCTTCCTGCTTTGAGAAAACTTTATCTGATTAGTCCCATTCAGTCTTGTTTGCACTTTTCATATTAATTATTTTATTGCTAATTATATATAATTTATAAATGTTGCATTAATAATTGTTATTTGTATTTTGCATTTTTGTATAATTTCTCTGTGCTTAAGTATGTGATCTCCTTTTTCATACGAATCTAGGTTACATGTACATATTTTTAAATTTCCAATAATAAAAATGCCATATGTTTTTTAGCTGTAAGCTCTTCAACAGATTGTTCAATTCTTTTTTTTTTGTTGTTTTTTATTTTAATTAGATTTTTCCAGACTTGAGATTATCTCCTACTATTATTTTTTTTATATCTTCAAATATATATGTGTGTGTGTGTGTGTGTGTGTGTGTGTGTGTGTGTGTATATATATATATATATATATATATATATATATATGTTTATTATTGATAACCTGGTTTTTAAAAATGCTAAAAACCATGGGAAAAAATACACAGCTTTGTTTCACTCCATTGGTGACTGGGAAAGCTGAGAGCATTGACCATTATCCAGAAATCAGGCAAGTATAATGCTATGAAATTGACATGCAATACTGATGAACTTTTCTGGGCAACTAAATTTTGACATATCACCCTGAAGTTTTCATCTTGGAAATTCTTTCAGAAGATGATCGGTGATTTCTTTAAATTAATATTTTACCCTCTGGTTCTGGAATATGAGAACAGTTGTCCTTAATAATTTCTTGAAAGATGATGTCCAGGATCTTTTTTTGATTATAGTTTTCAATGTTGACCAATAATCTCTCCTGCATCTATTTTCTAGGTCAACTTTTTTCAATGAGATATTTCACTTTTTATATATGTTTTTTCATTCTTTTAGATTTGTTTTATGGCATCTTCATTTCTCATGAAGTCATTAACTTTTATTTGGTCAATTCTAATTTTTAAGAAATTGTTTTCCTCAGTGAGATTCTTCCCATTTGGTCAATTTTGCTTTTTAAGACATTCTTCTCCTCATTAGCTTTTTATATTTCCTTTGGCATTCTTCTCATTTCTCTTTCCAATTTTTCCTCTACCTCTCTTAATTGATTTCCAAAATCCCTTTTGAGCTCTTCTATGACCTGAGACCAATTCTTATTTTTCTTAAGAATCTTTGGATGTAAGAGCTTTGATTTTGTTATCACCTTCTGGGTGTATATCTTGATCTTCCTTGTCACCATAGTAAACTTTCTATGGTCAGAATCTTTTTTCTGTTGGTTTATTCATTTACCCAGTTTATTATATGGTTTTTAACTCTTTATTAAACTAGATCTCTGTTTTCAGGGTGCAGAGTTCAATGTCCAAAACTTCAAGGATTTTTTATAGTTATTTTCAGAGATCCTTCTACACATCTGTAATGTGAGCCAGCATTGCTATCTAGACCTAAACATGGGCAAAGAAAAAAAAAATTCCTGCCATAGTGCTAGCAAAAAGGCCACTGTACTTACTCTCTTATCAGTTGTTTGTCCCCCATATACACACACCTGTGAACTGAGATCTCTGGAAGCCTTAGCCAAGTTGCAAAAGAAAACAGACCAAAAAAGCAAGGAAAAAAAATGTAAAAAAGGTTAAAAAAAAATCCTTTGATCTATATTCCAACACTATCAGTTCTTTCATAAATCCTTTAGCATTATCTTAGATTTTTGAATTATGAAAATAGCTAAGTCATTCACAATTGATTATCATACAATATTGCTGTTATGTGTATAATGTTCTGGTTCTACTTAACTTCACTAAGTTCATAAAGTCTTCCCAGATTTTTCTGAAAGCATCCAGTTTATAATTTCTCATAGCACAATACTATTACATGATATGAACATGAACATGACATTACATGAATAACTTGTTCAGTTCCTTCTCAGTTGAAGGGCATCACCTCAATTTCAAAATCTTTATCATCACAAAAGAGGTTTTTTTTGGTATTGTTTTTGTACATATAAGTTCTTTCCCTTTTCCTTTGATCGCTTTAGGATATAGATCTAGTAGTAGTATTGCTGGGTTAAAGAGAATGCACAGTTTTATAGAACTTTGAGCATAGTTCCAAATTGCTCTACAAAATGATTGGATAATTACCAATTCTCCCAATATCTTAACATTCCCTCCAACATTTGTCTTTTTTATTATTCTTTTTGTATATTAGCTAACTAATAGATATGAGATAGTACATTAGAGTTGTTTAAATTTGCATTTCTTTAATCAATAATGATTTAGGGCATTTTTTATAGGACTATAAATCATTTTGATTTCCTCTTTTGAAAACTGCCTGTTCTTATCTTTTGCCCATTTATCAATTGAAATAGGGCATACTTCTAAATTTGTAAAAAAAAAAAAAAAAAAAATCTTGTTTCCTTCTTTCCTTCTAATATTGATATCACTGATTTGTTTGTTCAAATTCTTTTTAATTTAATTTAATCAAATTTATCTGTTCCATATCCCATAATTCTCTTTCTTATTTAGTCATAAGTACTTCCATTATCCAAAGATCTGACAGATAAGATATTCCATGCTCCTCTAATTTGCTCATGATATCACCTTTTATGTCTAAATCATGTATGTATTTTGACTTTACTTTGATATACAAATTACCTTTATTAGTACAATATTGAATGTTCCTTCATTCCTAATTGTATTGGAAAGACTTCTAGTTTATCCTCATTAAACTTATATTATATTACATATAATGCCTTCTTATGATTTAAGGTAGACACCGCTTAACATTCTAAGGAAAATTCCATTTATCCCTATCTTCTTGGTGTTTCTAATAGGAAGGAGTGTCACATTTAGTCAAAAACTTTTTCTGCATCTATTTGTAGAATCATATAATGTTTATTGGTTTTATTATAAATATGGTCAATTAGGTTGAGAGTTTTCATAATATTGAACTTGCTCTATCTTCCAGGCATAAGTTATATTTTGTCATAATGTATGATTTTTTGTGATATATTGCTGTCATCTTCTTGCTCATATTTTATTTTAAAATTTTGCATCAATATTTATTAAGGAAATTATGATTTTCTCTCTATGTTTTCGCTTTTCCTGGTTTAAGTCTAAGCTCCATATTTGCCTTATAAGAAGAATATAGTGGGACCTCTTTTATTGTTAGTCATTTTTTTCATTTGTGTCTGAATCTGTGAAACCATTTAGAGTTTACTTGGAAAGATATTGGTGTGGTTTGTTATTTCCATCTCTAGTTTACTTTACAGAAGAAGAAACTGAGGCAAATAGAGATAAGTGACTTTCCCAGAGTTACAGAACTAGTAAGTATCTGTTTAATTGGAGTTTTAATATTTTTCTTTCTTTTTTTTAATTGCTTGCTGAATTCATTGGTCTACTTCCTATTTTATTTATGTAAGTGTTATAAATATACAATTCTCTCCGATACTAATTTGACTAAATCCCATAAATTTTGGTATGCTATAGTTCTTATAACTCTTAATCCAATATCTTCTCCCTCTATTGCACTATACACCAAAATAGATCCAAAAGAAGCATTTTTTTACATCAAAAAATGTCATTTTTTTTTCCTTCCTCCTCGGTTTGACTTGAAAAGAAATAACAATTGAGGGGGAAAGAAAGTCAAGGGGTAGGATTACTTTTCTCCACATATTTAGATCATAGAAAAATAGTATTAAGTGTATATGTACCAAATTATATATCATCTAGATTATTAAAAGAAATCCTAAACATAATTATGGGGGACTTTTGTCAAGATAATATTATGAGACAGCCTGTTTTCCAGAAATAAGACCCAGCAAGCAAGCTCTGCCCTAAGCTTGGCATAACAACAATCCTTTGCATTTTCTCTGTCTCTGGATACAGCTAAATCACAGAAGTGATGGCCCCGGAGCTCAGGAAAACATCTATAGCCTGCTATGAATGGACATTTTGTCACTAGACAACCTTGCCTCTCTGTTGCTGTTAAGCTGTGTTAGTGTTCCTAAACTACACTGCTTGACTCTGTGCCTAGCCACAAATATATAAATCAAGGTTTAGCCACACTGCCTTGGACTCCTTGCTGAGGGTGAGGAGTGGGGTGCAGCAGATGGCATATGTGTCTAGTTTCCCTTACTTGGAAGTCATTTCTCTCACTATAAATAATAAACTTCTGTCTTAGTTTCTGCACAGTTGCTCTTGTCTGCTATGTCTGTTCAGCTGGCCTCTGAAGGCCAAGAGGTTCTGTCCAGTTGGCACTATTGTCTCTTCCTTGGAATCATATCTATCCCACAAAAAGAAAATAAGAAAATATAGAACTAAAATAATTGTTGGAAAAAATAGATTTGACCAACCCATGGTGATTGCTGAATAGAAATAAAATTCTCAGCATCCTACAATACCTTTATAAAAAATAATTATGATGTGCCTAGCTATATATATATAATCATAATTATTTAAAAGATAGACACAATGAACAAATTATTTATAAAATGAGAAATATTCATCCTTATTTTGAATTGTTATTAGATTTTTCTTTTATTCCATACCTGTAAGAATAGGGTCACTTAGTACCTATTCCCTTCCTCAACCTAGTCCCTATCAAGAGTGCCTGGACCAACATGAGTATAAAATCTACATTCTTGAGCAAATTGATTAGCTTTACTGGGTTTCAATTTCCTTCTTTAAAATGAAAATTTAGAGTAGATGAATATGATGACTGCATTAGCACCCTGGATACCTTAGAATCAGCCAGAGTCAGAATAAGCAAAAGTCCTTGGTCTTTATTCTTGGTCTTTAGCTATAAAAAGTGAAGAGAATGGACACATAGGATCTCGGCAACCTTACCTCCTCATCTCCCACCAAGAAGTGACCCTGGCTAGTCTTACTCCACACCCCAGTCCCTCCTACAATTCTCTGTATACACCAAATGATTGGGCAAGCCACAAGATAGTGGGAAGGATCATTTTCCAAGCATATTCTTAGAGTATTGTCTAATTGGTAATTAACCTTTAAGTGCTCAGTTGTCTGACCTCAGTGCATTAACTCAAGAGTTTGAGCCCTTTACATCTCCCACTTTCTTTTGTTTTAGAACACAGGTGGTCACGCCATCCCTGACTTCTCAGAGAGGTGAGAACCCCAAAAAGGAGGTGATCATGCCCCCCCTGTTTCTAAGGAAAGGAGGTGAAAACACCTAAAAGGAGGTGATTACACTCCCCCTGACTTCTCAGGAAGGGAAGTGAAAGCACTAAAAAGGAGATGATCACACCCTCCCTGACATCTCAGGAAGGGAAATGAAAAGCACCAAAGGGAAGTAGGGATTGCTGGCGGGTTTCTGCTGAAGGGTCTTATTAGAAACAGGTATGCACAAACCTATCAGCCTGGAAGGTATTACACAAGAACACAGCAATAAAGCACAGGCTAGCAAAGACAACTCTCCCCAAAGCCTGTGCAGGCTCAATGTGGTGTAACAAACATGAATTATACATGGAAGTAGTGATATGACAAACAATATAAATAAAACATGGTCTTGTAAAAGATTTCCAGAAGTCCTAGAAGGAGGGTATGTAAACAACAGTCACACATACACCTTATTTTGCAGCCAAGAGATAGTCCAAAACCAATCTATTGTCCATTGCTTCACATGTGATGGAATCCAATGATCCTCACAAGTTTTTGAAGTCTTTTTTATGTATTAGGGAATCCAATGATTCCTGCAGATTTTGAAGTTCTGCAACAGTTTTATCATTTCTCAGAAAATCCAATGATTCCTGAGGGTTTTCAAGTCCTACAACAATCTTATCATGTCTCAGAGAATTCAATGATTCCTGAGGGTTTTGAAGTCCTACAACACTCTTTTCATGTCTCAGGGATTCCAATGATTCCTGAGGATTTTGAAGTCCAACAATTTTTGATGTCCATGAGTCAAATACCATAACTGCCAGGCTCTTTCAGTGGTGGGCACAGTCAGCCACGGAACCACCCGATGTTTCTTGGGTCTTTTCCTTTGTTTCAAGGGTCTGCTCCATCTCTCTTTGATGGATAAGGTGAATATGGCTCATTGGCACCCATCCAATTCCTTCTCCATCTGTGGAGATACAAGCAAACCCTCTCCCCCAAGCAGTTAACCTATCTGGTCCCTTCCATTCATCACTTTCTGGGTCTCTCCACATCACCTGGTGATTATCTAAAGATAGTGGAGCTACTCGCACTGGACACTGCCCTTATGGTGGATTATAAAACCTGTCTGCCAGAGCCAGGGCATTTTTGTCAAAAATCAAGAAGTTAATAGTATAAAGAGCTAGATTTAGAAGTACTCTAGGGTTACCTGTGGCTCCCTCTTTCGTTTGTTTTTGGAGGAGTGTCTTAATGTCTCTGTTTCTCCTCTCTACTATTGCCTGTCCTTGAAGATTAAAAAGTATGCCAGTGATGTGTAAAACCATACTGTGCACAAAAGTGTGTAAAATGTTTAGAAGTATATGCAGGTCCATTATCTGTTTTTATTGCTTGTGGCACACCCATAATTGCAAATGCTTGTATAAGGAATTCAGTGACCACTCAGGCTGTCTCTTTTGCTGCTGGTATTGCAAAAGGGAATCCTGAAAAGGTGTCTACCACAACATGGATAAAAGACAGACGACCAAAAGATTTATAATGGCTCACATCCATTTGCCAAATTTCATTAGGTCTCAAACCACAAGGATTCTTCCCTGGAGGGAGTGTAGGAGCATGGGAAGGAAGGCAAGCTGGACAGGCTTTTACTATGCCCCCAGCTGCCTCTCTTGTTATTCCAAATTGTAAACATAAAGCTCGAGCAGCCTGATGATATTTAAAATGAGATTCTTGGGCTTCTTGAAACAAAGGCGTATTGGCCAACATGATTAGAAGGCTATCTGTCTTTGAATTACCATAAAAAATAGAATCTGGAAATCCACTATGAGAGTAGGCATGCAAGATATAAATCTTACCTGGATGCTTTCTCACTTGCTCTTGAAGTTCCTTAAAGAGCTGATAAATATTAGAGGCTACAAATTTTAATTGGGCTGTGGCAATTCTTTGTACTATACCAACTGAATAGGCCAAATCAGATAGTATATTTATATCTCCTGGATAATAAGTAAGAGCTAGAATGATTGCATACAATTCATTCTTCTAAGTGGACTGAAAAGGAGTTCTGACTACTCTCTTTATAGTTAAGTCACAAAAGAGTATACAGCACAAATATTATATTTGGATGCATCTGTGAAGATAGTTGGTTCTTTAAGAGGAACTTTAGAAACCTTTTCTTCAAGAATCCATTATCAATTATGTAACAGTCTAGTTATCTTTAATGGAGACCCATGTGTAAAATTTGGAGCCATGGCTAATAAAATTTGCCACTCTGTGATGGTTTAACAGCACACATTAATTTGTGCATTAGTATAAAACATGTATGTCTTGTCAGATCTTATCCCAGACAATTGTACTGCTTGCTTAATGGCCTTTAATAAAATTCTAGCCACAAGCACTGGATAAGGAGTAAGGCTTTATTCTGGTTGTGCTGGGAGGTTTGCCCACTCTATCACACTGTCTCCTTGATGAAAGACTGTTGTGGGTACCTCTTGTGAAACAAAAACTGATATTTCCAAGGGTTTTTGAGTGACTCTTTCAACCACATTGGATAAAGCCAGTTCAACTTCTCTCAAAGCCTCTTGAGCTTCTTTTGTAAGCTGGTGTGGTGAGTTTAAAGTACTGTCTCCCCTTAAAATGTCATGTAATGGTTGCAATTTTAATAGGTAGTCAAGCCTAACACTGGACACATCCATTAAATATCTCCTATCAATTTCTGAAAGTCATTTAAGGTATTTAGCTTCTCTGTTCTTAAGGAAAGCTTTTGTACTGTAAGCAACTTAGTATACTTCATATCCTAAATATTGAAAAGGAGCATGTCTTTGAATTTTTTCGGGAATTATGTGCAATTTGTAGTTCCGTAGTGTTTCTATGGTTTTTTGTAGACATGCTTCTAACGTTTGTTCCTCAGGTGCACACCCCAAGATATCATCCATGTAATGTAATAACATTACTTTTGGAAATGCTTTTGTTACTGGAGTAAGAGCAGCAGCAACATATATTTGACACATAGTAGGACTGTTTTTCATTCCCTGTGGCAAAACTGTCCATTCATATCTTTTATAAGGCTCAGCTAACTTAATGCTAGGCACTGAAAAGGCAAATCTTTTCATATTCTCCTTGTCTAGTGGGATAGGATTGAAATAATCCTTAATATCTATAACCCAAAGAGGCCATTCTCTAGGCAACTGAGTAGGAGATGGAAGTCCAGGCTGAAGAGTTCCCATAGTTTCCATATGTTCATTTACCTTTCTTAAATTGGTCAACATCCTCCATTTTCCAGACTTCTTTCTTACAACAAATACTGGGGAATTCCAAGGACTTAGAGAAGATTGTAAGTGTCCTTGGTCAAGTTGCTCCTGTACTATAATAAGGCCTGAATTTTATCACTACTAAGGGCCACTGTTCTATCCAAACTGGTGTATCAGTTTTCCATTGGATAAGAATAGATGAGAGTGTTGGCAGGCCTTCAACAGCAGCCCTGATTAAAAAACTGAAGTACTCATTTTTAATCCTAATTGTTGTCAAATGTCTCTTCCCCACAGATTGATGGGGATTTTTTCAACTATAAAAGGAGTAAAAACTCCTGTTTCACCTTCAAATATCCATCTCAAAGGGGTAGCACTAACTTCAGCTGCTATTGATCCTCCTACCCCAGACATGCAGGTGTCTGCCTTAATCTTTGGCCAGTGACTGGGCACCTCTAATGACTATACGATCTGCACCAGTGTCTACCAATCCTTCTAATGGCATGCCATTTATATAGTGAGCATAGGTCAGTCAGCTGTCACAGCTCCTGTCCAGTATATTCCTGGGTTTTGTTGTTTGGAGTCAGAATCTGGGCAACTATCACCAGATTGCTCCTTAGGAGTATCAGTAAACCTGATGCTACTACTTCTCCTGGTTGATAAGTCACATATTGTCTTCCTGTGTTAGTGATTGGGATATTATCTACACATTCCCCAGTTTCCCACATCAGTGTATGGATGGACACTGTTTTGTAAGTACTCTCAGGAGGTGAAACGATCAAGTCCACTGTGCCTGGAGGCAAGGGATCCATAGGCTGGAGATGAACAATTTCACCTCTCTATGGGGTATCTCAGTTGTCTCGGCTGCATACAACTCTATTCTCCCCAATTGCAATCCTTTTCTCTCATCAGGTTGCTTCTGGGCTGATTGGTCATGTCTGGATACTGAACTTCTAGGCATTCTCTGGATGTAGCATTGGCTGCCATCATGCCCCAACTATTTTTTGTCTTGGGCCCTGGGGTTGGGCCCCTCATCCCATTTCCTTGAATCAGTCTATATTCTGATGCCCAATGGAAGCCTCTGTTGCATTTTGGACATGGGGTATTGGGTCTTCTTCTCCCACGCTGTTTTCTCACTCTGTCTCTATGCCAACATTGAGCTTTCAAATGATCTACTTTACCTAATTGAAAGCTTTGATGAGTCTTTCTAGAAGTCCCCTGCCAAAAGGGACCCTGTCTTCCCATGTTGGGATCTTGGGAAGTCTGCATTATAGCCTGGTTATAAAAGGCATTTGTGCCCACTGTAGCACAGCGTCTTATGATCTCCTCTAAAGGAGCATCCTTGTGTTGTCCTAATATAATTCTTCTGCAAACCTCATTAGCATTTTCTTTAGCAAGTTGCCTTATCATAATGTCTGTTACTGCATTTTCATCATTAATTCATATGACAGCTGTCTGCAAAATGTCCCACAAAATCAGCAAAGGGTTCATTTGCCCCTTGTGCAATTTTTGTGAAGGCCTTGTCATTTTTATCGGGGAGAAAAGCCCATGCTTTGATAGCAGCAGCAGCAATTTGCTCATATGATGCTAGGGGGTAATTAATCTGTACTGAAATTTCTGCATAAACACCTACACCTGTTAGTTGGTCATAGGTGATTGGAGGATTAACTCCACTATGACTATTTTGTTAGGCCTATATCCTACAAAGCTCACTATATTCAGAAAGCCATAACAAGTTTTGTCCAGGTTCTAAGCATGTCCTTGCTATAGCTTTCCAGTCCCGAGGGTTTAAGACTTCATAAGCCAAATTCTGTAATAACATCTTAACATAAACTGATGTAGCCCTATAAAGCCTTTTTCAGATCTTTGAGAATTTCTAGATCAAAAGGAGTGTATTTTCTGCTTTCTTGATCTGAAGAGTTAAACTGCTGAATCACCAGATACATATTGATTTTCAAATCAGCTAAATCCTGCCCTTCTTATTAGCTTTAAGTACTGCCTTTTGCAATGTAGTCATAGGAGGGGGTGATTGCTGGGAGGGAAGGTGCTGGTGATATCACTGCCCCTCTCACTACTCCTCCTCCCTCCATCCTGGAAGGTGAAGTTGATGGGGGTGTGTCAAGAACCAGTTCAGATTTAGGCAGGGTTGAAGCTGCTGGTCAGAGGGAGAATCACCCTGCCCTTCACTACACCTTTCACCACATCCTTCAACCTCACTTAACTCCACATGCCCTCTAGTGATATCGCTATTAATCCATTCATTGTTTTACTCTTTTTCCTCACACTTCCTCATCTGGCTGTTCTTAAATTTTTTCTTTTTTCTATAACTTGAAGGATTCTTTAAGGCCAATTGTATTATGTTGTATATATAGAATGTTTTCTTGGAAATTGAATGAGGACCTTTATCACTGTAGTATTCATATAGTTGATCTCCTACCAGCTTCCAATTATCTAGCTCTATTTCTTCTTCCTTTAAGAACTAAGGGGATGTGCATTCTAATGTACCCAAGAGTCTAGCGATCTGCAACAAAGTTATAATTAAGCCTTGTGCCTTTATCAGCTTAAGCATGCTTTGTATAGTGCCCCCTCAGGATGGGGGTGGGGGTGAAGGTGGGGCTAGGGCTAGGCGAGAATCTTTTCCTAACATCTGCCCCATTTCAGCTAGAAAAAGTTACTAGTTTAGCCCTTAACAAATAAGTTCCCTGTTTGTCTATTAAAATATTCACTCTATTTCCTGGTCCCTGAGGGCTTCTTCAATGAAATTAGGGTCATTGGTCCCTCGCTGGGCACCAAATTCGATGATCTCATTAGTACCCTGGATACCTTAGAATCAGCCAGAGTCAGGAGAAACAAAAGTCCTTGGTCTTTATTCTTGGTCTTTAGCTGTGGAAGTGAAGAGAATGGACTCCTAGGATCTCCACAACCTCACCTCCTTGTCTCCCGCCCATAAGTAACCCTGGCTAGTCTCATTGCACCTCCTAGTCCTTCCCACAATTTTCTGTATACACCAAACGATTGGGCCAGCACATAGTGGGAAGGGCCATTTTCCAAGCATATTCTTATAGGGTTATTGTCCAATCAGTAATTAGCCTCAAGTGCTCAATTGTCCAACCTCAGTGCATTGACTCAAGAGTTTCAACCCTTTACAGATGAACTTTGATGTTCTTCCAGCTATACATTTTTTGAACTCCTTTAAATAGAATTATGGGGGAGAAGAAAAATAAGCACAGATCTCATTTGATCCTCACTGCAACTCTACAAAGGAAGTGCTATTTTATTTTTATAGTTGAGGTAACTGAAGCAGAGATTAAGTAACTTGTTCAGGGTCACTCAACTAGTAACTGCCTGAGGTTAGATTTGAACTCAGGTTTTTCTGACTCTGTGCCTAATCCATGGAGTCATTTTAAAGAATTTTATGCATTGAATTTTCTTTACTATTTGAAGATCAGTAGTTTTTCTTTTCTGGCCACCTGTCTACAATTTCAGAATCATACTGTAAGGTTGAATGTCTTTGTTTTGTCTTTGTTTATTTCCATTTTCAAAAAAGAAATGATAAAATTAGCCAACAAGCTGTCTAACATAAATTTTCTGAACTGTATTCTCTTTTACATGAGTTGATGAAAGGTAATTATTGGCAAGGTTGACATCATTTACAATTTACTTCAATATATTTGCAGTTGCCACATCTCTCAAGAGAACAAATTGTTCTTCCATGATAATTAAAAATGGATATTTGTTCCATCTTCCCCTCCCCCTTTTTGATTTAATTTGATAATTTATTCAGGAAGCAATAGTCAGTGACTGAATTGAAAATATAGGCAAATCTGTTCTGTGTCTGAAGAAGATAAGAATTATTTGACATTTGGAGATAAAAATAGCAGGGTCCTTTAGTTATATAAAATTTATGTACAAGTCAGGCATGTGTAACTATTTTAAGTCAAGTGCACCTTTCTGTAAGACTATGAAAAGAATAGATCCTACACTTTCTATGTTACCTTACAGGTATAATGAAAAGCATTCCATTTGTTATCCAACCTTAGTTTATATTCCAGTTCTGTAATTTACTGGCTTGTGATGCTAACAAAATTTCTCTGGGCCTCCATTTGATTTTATTGGACTAGATATTCCCTAATATCCCCTTCCACTCAAACTCTATGCTCTTATTTCCTCCTCAAGTTGAGGAGGGGTTTTAGAAATCACTAAAAAGAACTGTCCAAAAAAAGTAAAAGAAGAAATGTAAAACCAAGAGCAGCACATCATTCAGAGAGAAACAAAGAAAAATGTTAGTTCTGATAGGTCTGCATCTGAATTTCACAAAAGATTCAAATTGTTCAGCTAAATGTTTTGAAGATATATTCAAATGCCTCTAAGATGCCTGCAACAAATTTCTTCTGGATATAGGTTCTCCTTAGCAAAGACTAAGCATAAAAATTAATGTGATCTATATGTGAGATCCTTCTTTTAGCTCAAAGATGCCACTTCACTGACTCAAGTTACAATCTATCCTTATATTCAGTACAAATATCAGAAACTGCATGGATGAGGATAACAAATGTGATTAACCTTTCATATATACTCTTGAAAACCTGGTGACAAAAGAGATGCTAGGCATGAAAGAGTAAGAAGCAACAACATTGTATAATATAAACAATATGAATTGGGAATTACAACTTCTGAGCTTGGATTTGGGATCTATGCTTTTTTTCTACATAACTCTGAACTGTTCAATTTAAGAACTCTGGCCCTGTTTCTTTATCCATAAAATGAAGGACGTATGCTTGATGATGTCTGTTCTCTCCATTTTGTATCCTATGATATCAAAATCCTAAGAAAATCTTCCTGGCATTGATTTAACTCCTATCCCAGATATATGGGACAATTTTTTTTTCACTTGAGAGAAGAATAGTTTCATTTCTTAATTAAGATACCCTGGCAATCTATTAAGAGGAATCTTCATTAAAAGAAAGGAAACACTACTAGAAATACAATAGGCAAATCAGTGCATAGAATACTTTTCTTATTCTCAAGATAATTTCTAGAAATCTCTGAAGACAGATAAATCCAGATATTACTGACAGAAAATGCATTGGATAAATGCCAGCTTTTGAATATTCTTCCCATTTTTAATATTCTTTAAATTCTTCTGATTAAATTATAGAATAGGATTCAATTAGATGATAATATAATCTATTGTTATTCTCCCTTAAAAGAAGGGATATTTTTATTCTAATCCTGGGAAATTGCAATGGACATTGAGGAAAAACTTGCTATTCATTTCTGTGTACAAAAACTATCACCTTCAATATTCAATCTTGAAAAGATAAAAATGAATTTTAATGTCCTTTCCCCCTGCAAAATACTGCCATAAAAAGAAAGTTTCTGGACAGTTCAAGATTCTTTTAATATCAGGAGAGCATGACCTGGCCAAAACCCATTATAATCTCAAATCCTCTTCTAGTGGGGAGACCTACCCAACAACTCTGACCTACCTGATAGAGAAAGCTTTAGAAGATCAGATATTTGGTTGGTGTCCTTCATTCTCAAAGATGATCAAAATGGCATCACTATGTTACGGTCAAGATATAATGTATCCAACTGTGGTCTATCAGACCAAAATAAACTTGGAAGACTTTATGACAGGCTGCACACACATAGTTCACAAGAACATTTGAAGTGGACATATCCCAAGATTTACATACTCAGATCTCTTGAGCTATTGCAATTCTGCTTTGCTCATAGAGTATATATAGCACTATATTTAATGTGAACATTATGTCAGTGTTTCCCATGTATCATGATCAATTCCAAAGTTCTTCTGAGAGATATCACTTCTGACTTCTAACAAGTGCTTGCTTTGTCTAAGTTTTCCATAAGAGTCTTATAGATAAACATACTTTTGGCATTTGGACAATGAGGCCAGCCCACCAGAGTTGCACTCTCTACAATAGTCTTTGAATTTTTAGCAGTTCAGCTTAGAAAAGAACCTCAGTGTATGGTACCTTATCATGCCAGATGATCTTCAGAATCTTCCTAAGACAACTCAAATGGAAGCAATTCAATTTCCTTGTGTGATACTACAATGAGGTCAGAATAAGGTTCTATAGACCTTCCATCTGTAAGCAATCTAATATCTCTCTCTTCTCTCCCACTCTCCTTCTCTCCTGAATACTGGGATAACTCTGGCAATGGATGTATCAACCTCATCATCTATGTGTACATCCCTGGAAAATGTATTGCCAAAGTAAGTGAACTTATGTACAACATTGAAAATTTCTCTATTTTTGTAACCAGTGGTTCTACGTATGGATAGTGGGTGCTGGCTAGTGAAGAATCTCTTGTTTTCTTGGTATTATTAGGTCAAAATTAGCACAAGCAGCAGTGCTTTGTTGAATCTCAGTTTTAGAGGTTGTATTAAGCGCACAATCATCTGCAAACAAAAATTATGCGCCAAATCTCCCTCCATTTTAGTCTAGGCTTGTAGTTCAATTAACTTATCTAATATCAGTGTAGTAGTTCATCTCAATGTAGTTTTTCATCTTCATTAAAGGACTATGACAAAATCATAAGGAAGAAAGGAAGGAAGGGAGAGGGGAAAGGAAGGGATGAGTTCAGAGTAGCAATTTCTTGTTCCAAATGATGTGTTTGGGATTTAGCATCAAATGATCACATTATGTAGGCACTAAATATTGAGTCATGTGAAGGATGAACAATGGCCATTCTCTTTGGCAAAAGGTAGATTTATTTATGACAAGAGGTTACAAACAAAATGAAGAGTAGAATAGACACCAGAAGTGATAAATATGAAATAGAGTTGGGAGAGCATATAGTTAGACACCAAAGTGGTTTTTAAAAATTAACAATGGAAAAGACAAGTTCCCTTCTGGAACTTGGAATTGACTAGAAGAAAGAGTATATCCATGAACTGAGAGAATGGTCTTAACTGGCAGGCTAAATTTAATAGAGGAGTTTAGCACCCTGAAAGAAGTAGTTAGCTGTAAGAGGAAGAATGACACCATAAGGCATGAGAGGTTGAGGGATATGAGAGGAAAAACACCATAAGGCATGGGGAAAGGGTGATAAGAAAGACTGCATGAAGCAAAACACTTTGGAGCATTTAACCTAAAAGTGGTTCACCAAAGGTGTGAACCATGGACAGATTTGTAGGGGAATTTTAACCCCAGGGGTTTGACATATCATCGATTTTTGACTGGATACTGCAAGATGGGACTACCAAGATACCCACTGAGGGTGGGTAAAAAAAAAGTTAAACTGATCCTCATCAGTATCCTTCCCTGCTTGCCTCAGGGAGTAATCTTATTAAGTACTTCAGTCTTTTTTGTTAACCCTACCTAGTTAGGAAAGAAGGAAGGAAGGAGGAAGGAAGAAAAGTACACACCAATGCACTCTTTTACCTTTTAAATTATCCTACCGAACTGGCCTACTGGTACTCTCAAACTTCAGTCAATGACATAATAATGCAAATATCTACTAAACTTTCATAAAAAGAACAAAAGTCCATATACAACATGATAATATATAACAAGAAAATAAATCACAGATTAAGGCCTATTAATGAAAAACAAGTAGAGAGGAAAAGGGCTTCCTCTATATTTCCTGTACTGTAATCTGTAATCTGATCAGAGTTTTAAATACCCTGCTGTGATTGAGAGACATCTTTATACTTTTCAGATAAACACCATCTCCCTTTTTTCTCTCTTGGAGGAAAGAGACCTAGTAAGGGAAATTGTTCTTTCCTTCATAGTTGCTTCTATGTATCTCCCAGCTGCTTCTCCACTATTCTACTGTTTTTCACCACTTTTCCCAACTTTCCTTAAGTTGCCAAATTCCACATAGCTCTAGTCCCAAAATTGTGTAGCCTTTCCACTGAGATGCTGAACTATATTTTTTGGACAACTACAAAGTTATTTCCTTGAGAATTATACCATCTGAAAATCTGTCTATATTAATGTTATATTAATAATATATTTGTAGGATAGTGACTAGACTTTTGATTTTATTGATAATGGGGAACGTCTGGAAAAAGTTCTCTGCCAATGAAGGTCAACACTTTATAATTTATAGTCTTAGATTGGTGCTTTGAATTCTGAGAATTTAAATGGCTTATCCAAAGCCTCAAAGCCAGGATATAATGGAATCAAAACTGGAATCTAAAACTTCCTGGCTCTGAAAGGAAATACCTAAATGTTCCCTGAAGAGACACTTCTTCTTCAGGTAGCTAGCTGCCTGTGTGAAATCCTGTGTCTTTGTCATAGATCATGAAATTATGAAGCTTATCTTTGGTCAAATTCTGATCCCATTATCCACTAAAACTATCCTGTTTATTGACACAACAATGAAACTATATCATTACTACTTTACATATATATAACAGATGACACAATGTCAAATCTCTTTTTAAAAAAGCTAACTTAAATCAAGATCTAGATGTCCTTGTCTGTAAAATAGAGATAATGATAATGTCTGTTTTCTCATTGTGAAAGCTATAAAGTTCAAATAATACATTTAATGTGAAAGTATTTTGTGATCTTTAGAACACTGAATGAATACATGATAAGAATTTTATTATTTTTGACTAAATTCATTCAGAATTAGCAATAGAAAATAATTTGGCAGTTTTAGGGGGAAATGGACCTATGATTAAAAAAAAAAAAAAACAGTAAGGATTTCTCCATCAATTATTAAATTAGCATTTTTAAACACAACAATATGCCAGACATGGAACCTTCCACTCCATTCACCATATAATTGGGTAACTTTTTTTTTCTATTTTTCATAGAGTTGTGGTTTAAACATTTAGCTAAATTTCTCATAGAAAAGGAAAATAAATTATAAGCAGGACTTGAATTCAAGTCTTCCTCTGTGACATCAGTTTTCACTAAACTAATCTGCCTCTTTAAAAAATAATTACAGTAATTACTCTATTTTAAAACAACAATCATTTAAAACAATGTTGTTGACTAGTTAAATTACTGAAATTTTAGAGAACTTGCTTAATCGTATTGTTTTTTTAATTTAAATTTAGATTTTGTTTTTTAAAAAAAAATTTCCTCCTTAAATTTCTACTTAATCTAAAAGTTGTAAGGTATCCTGACAAACCAGCTTAAGTGTAAAGAAATAGCTGTTCCTCTTGTCTTTTTTTTCCTTGTCAATCATTTAAAACTCAATGGAATGTATTATGAGGATAAGTTAAGATAAAGTGAAAGCTTTAGCTCAGCAGCATTTACTCAGAAGTCTGGAAATTATCATTTTATCAAATAGGCTCAGTTGGATTCAGTGATTCCTCTTCCCTCCTTACCTTGCTCTTATGGTATCATCCTTTATACCCAAATCATGTAACCATTTTGATCTTATTTTGGTATGGGGTATGAGATAATGAGTCTATGCCGAGTTTCTGACATATTATTTTTCAGTTTTCTCAGCAATTTTTGTCAAATAATGAGTTCTTATTAAAGAAGCTGGAGTTGGGGGGAAAGGGAGATTTGCAAATATTAGATTAATATATCCATTAATTATGATGTAGTGTATACTCTATTTCTTATCCAGTAGCAAATGATTTTGATGGCTGCTGCTTTATAATATAGTTTTAGGTCTGGTATTGCCAAGGCACCATCCTTTGTATTTTTTTTTTCCTTAATTCTCTTGATATTCTTGATCTTTTGTTCTTCCAGATGAATTTTGCTATTATTATTTCGAGTTCTATAAAATAATGTTTTGGCAGTTTAGTTGGTATGACACTGAACAAGTAGACCATTTTAGGCAGAATTGTCATTTTTGTCATATTAGCTCGGCCTACTTTTCCAATTGTTTAGATCTGATTTTATTCATGTGAGAAATGTTTTGTAATTGTTTTCATATAATTCCTGGGTTTGTCTTGGCAATATCTTTTCTTTCTACTCAGGCTTGAGGTGTATAAGGTTCGTCTATGTCTTTGCCTCTTTGTATTTATTTTTTTCTATTTTTAGGTTAATTAGTCTAGAAGACAAAACTGACTAGGCTATGATAATATGAGTTTTGAAAAGTGATAAGAGCCTCCAAAAACCCAAGAATTATTTTATACTTTACTGGAATCTTTTCTTATGAAGAGATCAGCATCATGAGAAGTGTACTAAACCTTAAAGAAAATACAACCCCTAGATCACATAGTGCACCTGAAGAATCAGGCTCACCAAATATTAATGTTAGTTAGCAACAGGCAGAACTTCTAGCAATATTCCCTTACATATTTCTCCAATGAGCTATATGTTTATGTTATTCCTCCTGTGATATTCTTAAATGGTAATATGATATATAATCTGTTCTCTTTCACACTCTTCTCCATTGCTCCTTGTCTTTAGTTCTATTATCTTTATCTTTATCATCTTTAGTTCTTCAGATTGATATTCTATCATTTGTAGTCATAGAAAATTATCAGAGTAATATTTATCCTAAAAAGTTAAGCATTTGTTTCAGGGAGAAGGTTGTTATCATTAAAAGACCTGGTGAATGAGAGTCAGAATTTTCCTAATGGCACATGCACATATTATTATACATGACAGAGAGAAGGATGGAGTAGAGGAATATCATTGAATAATGGTAAGAGTGGTTGTGTTGCACATAGCCTCATGATTGGTTATCATAGGGAGTAATATGAACCATAATCCCATCCTCTGTTTTTTTGTTAGATATCTTTGGAGATCATACTTTAAAGATCCTTATCCTAAAATATTGTTTTAAACTTAATACCCATCTTCTTGGGACAGAGATGAGGTATTTGCTGGTCAAAATGTTTGCTAGGCTCTTTTGTTCTCTTAAATGGGAATTATTTTATATTTCTTAATCTTAGGAAATGGTAATAATCTATGTCTTATTCTTTTATCCATTTCCTTTTTTGCATGTATCTCAATAGCATCTTTCACTAACATATATTGGAGTCACCCAAACCCTGCTTTATATTATTCTATTTTTTCCCCCCTGAGGCTGGGGTTAAGTGACTTGCCCAGGGTCACACAGCTAGGAAGTGTTAAGTGTCTGAGACCAGATTTGAACTCTGGTCCTCTATTATTCTATTTTAATTCTTTCTTATTGAGGACCATGTCTAAATGTGAAGGAGCAGGTCAATTCTCCAAAAGCCCCCACAGTTGTGAATCATAACACACTTTAAGGAATTGCAAATTGGCCTTTACTGACACAGATGTTGCTTGTGAATTGTGAATGAAATAAATTGGATACAAGAGAAGAGGAGAGAGGTCAGAGAATGGAACTGCCTCTCAGTCTCCTTATATTATTATCATCCTCTCCCATGAAGGGATCTATTCAACTGGTCAGAATTAGATTCCCCAGCAGCCACTAGCAGATTGCTCCCGTAACACTTTCTAATTTTTATTTTTGCTTAGATATATTTGTTGCATCTATAAATAACTGATTAAAATGCTGATAACTGGTCCTTTCCTAATTGTTAGAATATACTCATT